>NW_013570312.1:5750-6929 GCF_000499745.2 Eimeria mitis | reverse complement strand
ACGGAGCTGAGACGTTCTTCTTGGTGTGTCTTTTTTTTCTTTTTCTGTTTTCTTGTTTGTTTCTGTTTTTTAAAAAAAAATATATATATACATATATATATACATATATATATCGGTTCGATCAGCACAACCACAGGGGCCGTGGCCTCAGTGTAGGCGCCAGCCACGCAGAGAGCGGCAACACCCCACACAAACAAGCAGCACTAGCAGTACAGCTCACAGCAGCAGCAGCAGCAGCAGCAGCAGCAGCAGGCATACACAGAAGCAGCATAAACACCAGCTGGCTGCTTCAGCAGCACCAACACACGTACGCAGCAGCAGCAGCTGTCGGCAGCAGCAGCAACATACATAAACAGCAGCAGCAGCGACAGCAAAAGCTGTTGTCTCACCCAGACAGACTCAGGCACAGCAGCAAATTCCGAAGCAAACGCCCCTTCTGCTGCCACAGCAGCAGCAGCAGCAGCAGCAGCAGCAGCAGCAGCAGCAGCAGCAGAAGCTTGAAGGAGAATGACGAACACAGACTCAGGGGCTGTGTCTTGCCCCTGGCTTGAGAGTGCAGCTGCTGGCGAGGAGCCTGTGTTTTTTTCGGTGAACAACAAAACTTTTATTTTGCGGCGAATGAAAGCAGCAGACTACCCAGCAGTCCGCGCGTTGCTGCCGCAGGTGAGCCGCTGCTACCAGCAGCTGCAGGAGCCGCAGCTATCTCAGGTCCTTGGGCTGCATACATACATACCCTTCTGCTGCTTTGCTGCAGCTCCCGACTCACCACCACCACCACCAGCAGCAGCAGCAGGAGCAGCAGCAGCAGCAGCAGGAGCAGCAGGAGCAGGAGCAGCAGGTGTTACAAACGGGTGCGCGGCGAAGCAGCCTGCGTGTGAGGGTCCTCTGTGTGGCTTTGCTGAGGTGTATGTACTGCCGCACCTGGGGCGAGCAGCAGACGGGAGACTGGAGAGGGTGATAGTAGCGGCGGAGCTGCGGGGGCAGGGGCTGGGCACCGCCATGTGTAGAGAGGTGCTGCGGTTCTCTCGGCTGCAGCTCGGCCTCGGCCGCGTTGACTTAACCGTAGAAAAAGAAAATGCTAAACATATTTATACCAAGCTGGGGTTCGAACCCGTGAGCACCGAAACGCTCCGCTTGCAAAACTAAAAAATTACGAAATTTTCTACACACACACTCAGT
>NW_013570312.1:4682-5364 GCF_000499745.2 Eimeria mitis | reverse complement strand
TTTTTTTTTTTTTTTTTTTTTTTTTTTTTTTTTTTTTTTTTTTTTTTTTTTTTTTTTTAAATTTAATTAAGATAAAAGAAAAAACTATATATTTTTATGCTGATGTTTTACTTGCTAATAGAAAAGAAAGCCAAAGGATGAGTGTAGTTTATACTGAAGGCAGTATTCTCAGCATTGTTATACTTAATAATAATATTATAATATAATAACATAAAAAAAATAAAAATATAAAAATAATAATATAAAAAAAATAATATAATAATATAATAATAATATAAAATTAATATAATAATAAAAATATAATAGTAAAGGGGTCATTGCTTACACTTAATAGTATAAAAAATAAAACGAGTATCCTCGGCCCCAATATAACAAAACTATACATGAATACTACCAAAAGAAAAATTATATTTAAATACTATACAACACAAACTCTATTCTTTTACACTGAGTGAGGTGTATATACACCCGGAGCTGCAGCGACAGCAGCGCAACAGGCAGAGGGGCTTTGTTATACTCCTCACCAGCTGTATAGGGAGCGGTACGAGGGCCAGTAGTGTTGCTGCTGGCTGCAACAAAAATAATATTTACTATAAATAATATAATTATAAATATAATTATAAAGGGTTTGTTATAGTAGGCAGAGGATTCTCATTGATACTCATCAATAGAGCCAAAGAAA
>NW_013570312.1:3984-4602 GCF_000499745.2 Eimeria mitis | reverse complement strand
TATATATATATATATATATATATATATATATATATATATATATATATACATATATATATATATATATGTAGATATATATTGTGTGTGGAGCGCCGGGTAGCAGCGACCCACTTAGAGAGCTAGCTAGCTAGCTAGCTAGCTAGCGCGCCATATCGCAGCGTCGCAGCGTGGCTGCGGCTAGTCCCGCTTCTAGCAGTCAACATAGCTAGCTACCTAGCTAGCTAGCTAGCTAGCTAGCCAGCAAAGTAACTACTTAATTATGTGAGCCGAGGAGCTCCAAAGAGGCAATCCTGTTCAGCTGACGGCGTCGTTGAGCTGTGTAGGGCCCAGTCGCTCGGGGCTGCTGGCGGGGGTACCTGCAGCACTTGTTTGCTGCTGCTGCTGCTGCTGCTGCTGCTGCTGCTGCTGCTGCTGGTAACGCATGCATGCTTGTACACAAGCAGTGCAGCCCAGCAGTAGCAAGTGTCTTGCTTTGCTGTCTCTCCACGAACTCGCCGGCCCAGCTGCGGCAACAGCAGCATCACCGGCACCACCAGCCGCCACAGCAGCAGCAGCAGCAGCACCCCCCCCACCACCAGCCGCCACAGCAGCAACAGCAGCAGCAGCAGCAGCAGCAGA
>NW_013570312.1:2879-3884 GCF_000499745.2 Eimeria mitis | reverse complement strand
CCAGTCGCTCGGTGCTGCTGGCGGGGGTACCTGCAGCACTTGTTTGCTGCTGCTGCTGCTGCTGCTGCTGCTGCTGGTAGCGCATGCATGCTTGTACAGAAGCAGTGCAGCCCGGCACTACAAGTGTCTTGCTTTGCTGTCTCTCCACAAACTCGCGGGCCCATCCGCGGCAACAGCAGCATCACCGGCACCACCAGCCGCCACAGCAGCAGCAGCAGCAGCAGCACCACCAGCCGCCACAGCAGCAACAGCAGCAGCAGCAGCAGCAGCAGCAGCAGGAGGAGGAGGACTAGAAGATGCGTTTCCAGTGTCTTTTCTTAGCGTGGTAGTTGCCCCACTCTTTGCCTGTGATCGGCACCTTATGTACATAGCCCTCAATCAGGCGCTCCATACGGGGCAGCCCCCACTGCCACTGCTGCAGCCGCTGCAGCAGGGGCCGCTGCAGCAGCTGTGCTGAGCTGTACGTACACCCCAGCACTCGCACGTCTCCGCCTGGGTCTATACACCCCAGTAGCGCGGACTTGAAATACCTACCTGGGGGGCCCCCGGGGGCCCCCAATGACTCGGGGGCCCCAAAGGCACTCTCTGTTGCAACGGGCCGCTCGAAATACATGCTGCTGCTGCTGAACAGCAGCGCGCCGTCTGCTGCTGTCACTGCAGCAACACCCGGCAGCAACCGGCCTACAGGTACGCCTGCAGCCTGTCCCTCTCCTCCTGCTCCTGCTGCTGCTGCTGCTGCTGCTGCTGCTGCTCGCTGCTGCTGCGTATGAGGAGCTGAACCCTCTGCTGCTAGGCCACGCTGCTGCTGCACTGCTACGACGCCCACTTCTGTTAGGGTCAGCACGTGCTGCACTGCAGCAGCAGCCGGCAGCAGCAGCTCCCACCTGCAGCAGCAACACGCACACAGATACACAGAAAACACACATATCTTCTTCTAGCCACTTCCGCCCCTGCCGCTGCTGCTGCTGCTGCTGCTGCTGCTGCTGCTGTTGCTGCTGTTGATTT
>NW_013570312.1:0-2779 GCF_000499745.2 Eimeria mitis | reverse complement strand
ACTGCTACGACGCCCACTTCTGTTAGGGTCAGCACGTGCTGCACTGCAGCAGCAGCCGGCAGCAGCAGCTGCCACCTGCAGCAGCAACACGCACACAGATACAAAGAAAACACACATATCTTCTCCTAACCACTTCCGTCCCTGCCGCTGCTGCTGCTGCTGCTGCTGCCGCTGCTGCTGCTGCTGCTGTTGCTGCTGCTGTTGCTGCTGTTGATTTGGGCTTCATTCCGAGTGTCTTACCCCTTGACTGTCGCAGCAACCCGCACTGCCGGTTTTGGCGATGAAACAGCAGAATCTGGATTGCCGCTCCTGCTGCTGCTGCTGCTGCTGCTGCTGCTGCTGCTGCTCTTGCTGCTGGCGCCACGGACTGCGTGGCCTGGCATAACAATGAAGTCGCTCTCGTCGGTGCAGATGATGCAGCAGCAAATCATCTGCTGCGCAGCAGCAGCAAGGTCTGCTGCTGCAGCAAGTGGGGCCTCCCCAGCTGCTGCAGAAGCACTGCTTGGTGCTGCTGCTGCAGCAGCTGCTGCAGCAGCTGCTGCTACTGCATGCTCGTAATGAGCCAACATTGCCTCAGCTGTTTCTATGTCGAGGACCAGCGTGCATCGCTGCTGCTGCTGCTGCTGCTGCTGCTGCTGCTGCTTCCGCTGCTGCAAAAGCAGCTGCCAAACCGCAGCAGCTCGCGCCTGCGGTGTCTCAGCAGCACGTGCTTCTGCTGCAGCATCAGCAGGTTGCTGCTGCAGCGCCACCTGTGCAGGTAGAGGCAGCGGCGGTCTCTGCTGCCTCGTCAGCAGCAGGACGCTGGCTTGCTGCTGCAGCAGTGGCAGCACCGCTGCCAGCAGCAGCTTTGGCTTAACAAGAGCAGCAGCAGCAGCAGCTACAACGGCCTCGTGCCCTGGCAATACGTGCTGCAGCAGCTGCTCTCTGCTGCGCTGCAGCTGCTGCTGCACTGCTGCTGCCGGCAGCAGCACACTGCGCGGCTGCCCCCAGCAGCGGCTGGCCTCCAGCAGCAACCCCCACCCGTCGCTAGCCAGCAGGCTGCTGCAGCTTGTATTGCTGCTAGTGCTGCTGCTGCTGCTGCTGCTGCTGCTCTCAGCAGCAGCAAGCGCCTCCTTCACCTCTCGAGGGGGCCCCAAGGGGCCTCCCTCCGCTGTCCTTAGAGGGACCCACTTTGTCTGTATTGCCAGCCTGCGTGTGTATAGAGGCACCTGTCTCACAAAGAGTCGCGCTGCTGCTGCTGCTGCTGCTGCTGCTGCTGCTGCTGGTGTCGCTTGCTGCTGCTGCTGCTGCTGCTGCTGCTGCTGGGCAATGCATATGTCGGTTGCTACTGGAGTCCTCGCCCCGCAGATACAAACATGAATCCCCAGCTGCTCACACAGAGCAGCAGCAGCAGCAGCAAGCGCCGGGTGTACTAGCAGCAGCTGCGGCCTCGACTGAGCCAGCTGCTGCTGCAGCAGCCGCAAGGATTTGCTGCTGCAGATCGTGCTGCTGCTGCATGCATTTGTCTTTGTAATAAATACTTCTCCCCCCGCATCTTCGACTGCTGCTGCCAGCGGCATCACTACTGCTGCACTTGCTGCAGCTACGCCTCCTGCTGCTGCTGCTGCAGCTGCTGCTGTATCTGCAGCAACAGCAGCATCAGCAAACGGCAGAGGCACCGCCACGCCCCCTACTGCAGCAACAGCAGCAACTGCAGCAAAAGACAAGGGGGACGGAGGCAGCAACAAACTAACGCGAAGCCCTACACTATGCTCCTGCTGCTGCTTCTCCTCCTTTTGCTGCTGCTGCTGCTGCTGCTGCTGCTCAGCCAGGAGCTGCTGCTGCTGCTGCTGCTGTTCCTGCACTCCCTGCTGCACGGCGATGCCATAGTAATCGCATGCCTCGAGGATTTGGCTAGCTAAAGACCTGCAGCAGCAGCAGCAAAAAGAGCAGCAGCAGCAGCAGCAAGAGCAGCAGCAGCAGCAGCAGCAACATGAGCAGCACTAGCAGACGCAACAGCAGCTCTACCCAGCAGCCGCATCCTAATTAACTCGCACCAGCAACACAAATTACAGCAGCAACTGACGCAGCAGCAACAGCAACAGCTGCAGCACAAAGCTGCTGCTTACTGCTGCATCTGCTGCAGATACACCGCGTTGGTTGAGACTCCATCGGCTTGAATGGCTGGAAGATCCTCGCCAGAATGCTGCAGCAGCAGCAGCAGCAGAAGCAGCAGCAGCAGCAGCAGCAGAAGCACAGTACCAGCACCAGCAATATGAACGAGCAAGGCTTCACGTCAGGCTGCAGCAGCAGCTACCCAGGCAACAGCAGCAGCAGCAGCTGCAACTAAAGACATGCATCACCGCCTACCTGCTTAAAGAGAGTGGTGATGCTCCTCCTTGCCCCCCTGAAGTTGCTGCTGCTGCTGCTGCTGCTGCTGCTGGTGGTACAGCTGCTGCAGTTCAAGCAGCGACAGCCGCGGCTGCAGCAGCACATGGAGCCAGTATTTTCTCTAGGGGCCCATCTCCCCCTGCAGCTAACACCCTCTGCTGCAGCAGCATAAGACCAACAAGCTGCTGCAGGTGCTGCTGCTGATGCAGCTGCTGTGGCTGCTGCTGCCGCTTCCCTTGCACCTGCATGTTGCTGCTGCAGCAAGTGGGGTCGACGCGGGGGCAGAGCCCTGCGCCTGAAGGCTGAGGCTGTAGAGATACTTCGCAGCATGGGTGCTGCTGCGGCTGCTGCTGCGGTTGCTGCTGCAGCTGCTGCTGCGGCTGTTGCTGCTGCTGCTGCTGCTGCTGCT
>NW_013570311.1:2926-9064 GCF_000499745.2 Eimeria mitis | reverse complement strand
GCTGCGGGGCTAAGGGGAACGAGAAGATTCTTTATTGTACACGACACGCTGATAATGCACAGCCCCTTACATCGGGGCTCGCTTCCTCAAACCATGTTCCTTTTCAGCCACTAAATCGCACTGCACACAGAACGTCACTGATACGTGCATGGGATGCACGTTTTTGGCGACAGAGCAGCTTAACCGAGCCTGACAAAGATTTGCTCTGACATACAAAACCGCATACATCTTTATTCGAGTCATGCACATGGAGTCATTCCTTCCAAAGTTCCTGCACTTCGTCCTCCCCGCGCTTCTCCGACCAAAGGAAACCACGCAAAGGATGAACGTATAGCAACGCCAGTAACTTGCATTTCTCTAAACAATTCTACAGAGAGAAGAACCAGTTAGAGCGGACTTACGAGTGCTGCAGGCACAATACTCAGCTTATACTCTTTTAGAGTGCCTACCTAGATTGGCACCTGCACTCCGGGCCTCAGAGATAGATCATAATATCCAATACCACGCTCTTCTAAGTGCCCAGAGTCCCCCCGTCAAAGCGAAGAAGCATCCCGCATATCCTTCCTGTGCGTGTCCACCTCCATAACCGTGTATGCAAACGCATATGCATGTTGACCTGCTGCCAAACGTATGGCCGCAAATCATGCACCAGCAGCGAACGCGAGAATGTTTGCTGCACGTTTTAGCGCGTCTGCGTCTGCTCAGACCTGAGCAGACTCAGAACGACCTGCAAACTACGCGCATACTCTCTGAGAAAAACAGCGCCACGAGGCAACAAATGCAGGCATCCCTCCCTGGTGTTGCTGCTGTCCGCAAGCCACGTGCACGTGAGAAGTGCCGCCGCACGAACAGAACCGGCTTCTCCAATGCAGCCCGCTGCTACCCCACATGCAAGAACAGAGCAGAGACAATTCACGCCCAGAAAGACACGTGAGCACAGACATCGTTGATGCCAACTACGGCGTGGTGCAACCGCAACGAAAAGAATCGCTCCCTTCCGAAAGGCCGGTACCGCGCAAATCATTATTAGCCGATGGGGCACATCCTGCAAGTGTAGAACGCTAGGCTGAGCAGTTTCTCTGCTGCAATCTCAGAAGGTTCTTCCCGCGGCTGCGAAGGCTTCCAACGAAGTGCAAGCTGTGCGCATACTCTCTGAGAAAAACAGCGCCACGATGCAACAAGAGCAGGCATCGCCACCGGGCGTTGCTGCTATCCGCAAGCGACGTGTATGCGACAAGCGACGCCGCAAAAACAAAACGAGTTTCCTTCCTGCACCCAGTTGCTAACCCGCATGCACAAACGGCGCAGAGCAATTGATGCAAAGCAAGACACGTGAACACATGCATGGTTGATATCAATTACAGCGTGACGCAACAGCAACAGCATAAAACCGCTCCCGACCGGAAAGCCCGAAACGGCCAAATCAGTATCCAGCATACGGTGCACGTCCTGCAAGTGTAAGACGCTAGGCTGAGCCGTCTGTCTGCTGACAGCTCAGACGGTTTCTCCGGCAGCTGCGAAGGCGCTCAACTACGTGCAAACTGTGCGCATACTTGCTGGGAAAAGCAGCGCCAAGATCCAAGAGGAGTAGGCATCGCTGCTCCGTGTCGTTCCTGTCGGCAGTCAACGCGCATGCGTCAAATGCCGCTGCAAGAACAGAACCAGGTTCTATCCTGTGTCCCGTTTTAAACCCCATGCACAGACAGCGCAGATGCAATTAATGTAAAGGGAGACACTATCCAGTCGATGGTGCACGTCACGAATGTCGGAAATGGTGGGCTGTTCTGCTTTGTTTACTAGCATGTGTTAGAGAAAAGCGCTAAACCACCTGTAGGCATAAATCAGCCCATGCCGGAACACCAGTGACACAGTCTTGCAAGACAACAGCGAGAGAACCCTTGACAAACTAGCCCTTCTGAAATTTTGCCCTGCATCGCCAGCCGTTGCTTGCTGAATCGGCATACTCCAACTCGCAACGACGTTCTCCCTGTGCAAACCCCGTTGAATCGAAGTCATCGTTCGAATGCTGAAGGCGTTCGTCTTAGGGCGAAAAATGGTCTAGTGGAAACCAGCAGTAGAGGCAAAAAAAACCAACTAATATTGACAGTTGTGCGCTAGCACGGTTACAAGAGCTTGCAGTTGTGGATACATGCTTCCCCTAATGATCTAATGATTAGCACAACTGCTTCCGCGTATAACGGCGACGACCTGATTTGTGCAACGCGCTCATTTGTGAGCCTCTCATCAGCCGATGTTGGCCGCTCATATCTGTGCAGCAGCACCACGCGCGTTTCCAAGTGCCTGCATACCTCCTGGGTAGCAGATCATGCAGGCAGAGAAACAGCATTTTGGTGAAGCGAATGTAGGCTATATAACGCTCCTTGCCTTATGTGCTGGATATACAACCCAGAGAACCTGCTGGAAACGCGCGTGGTGCTGCTGCAGTGCGTGCTCGACAGCACTAATGGGGAACCATCGTGCTGACCGGATGTGCGCCTTTAGCGTGTTTCACAGTGCACCCATAATGCTGACTGGAGCTGTCTGACAACCTGCGGTGCTGTCAATTCAAACTAAATGCATAGTTTCGTTGTCGGACAGCTCGCCCGTGTAGAAAGAATTGCAACGCGAAGCTGGTACATGAGTACTAGCGAACTGTATAGGCGTTCCATGCAAGCAACGCGCACTTAAACGAGGGTTCTTTAAGGACGCCGCGAGCACTTCATGGTGGTACCATGATGATCGCCAAACACAACGCGAATCAATGGCATCATCTAGGCATTGTGTTCAAACAATCGCCCGTAAAGAACGTAGTGGCTAATGCATGTGAACCTCCAAACCAGGCAATTATCTCACGGTAAAAGTGAAATTTAGATGCACGTTGGCGTACTAGCCCGTCCTGATCTAATTTTTTTTCTTCACAGCCGTTTACGCCTTCGCTGGGCACCGTACCAGCCCACTAAACGCCCGATGTGCAATGCATATATGAATAGATGCAGCTTACTAAATGAGCTCTTCGCTTAAGAGGCANATCCGGATGGCTGGTGAGCAATTTATCATATGACCATTCGCTTGCGTATTCCCTGAACACAACGCCGTGCCGGAGAACCAGCCCAGTTTTGGTCTGTGTTCTCCTGCACGGTGTGCCTCTATCGGTCTCTACGTTTGAACTGACCAAACTCCACATGGACTGAATGTCTCAATACTCAGCTCCATCTCAACGCACCCACTGCAAAGTACGAATACAATTTCTCTGCCACTCATAGGACGGGAAGCGCATACACTGCCTCAACATTGGCGGTCTAACCTGTACTGGAGCCCACGAGCACTGTTAGCTAACTTGCTTATACCTCAACTGCAGGTGCAATCGCTACTGAGACCGCAATTTCTCCGGAAATGCGAATGTTCCTCCACGCTGGGTATTTATTTTCCTGTTGTGAACAGGAAAATAACTTCCTGTACAAACTCCGGCGATGATTGCCTATTAGCAAATCAACGCTTAGGTGTAGACGCCCAGAAAACCTGTCAACTGCATTGCCGACTACAGCGAAAGCGCGAAAGTAAAGCAAACGCACCAAGAGAAGGATGTGAAGGCGATCGAGTGATACTATATACTACAGTAGAACTAGATAACATTTATGACACTACCGGAGCAGACTCATGCCTGCTACTCATCTTGCCTGAGTGCTTCTCAGCAATATGTCATATGCCTTCAGCATTACCAGGAGTTCGCCAGCTAGATCCATGCAACCGTCGCCTTGTCTGGTTTCTTCTGATAAACAGATATCGCTTGCCTGATAGATAATGCAACTTAGCGCACGGCNTCTGGTTTCTTCTGATAAACAGATATCGCTTGCCTGATAGATAATGCAACTTAGCGCACGGCACAAGCAAGCAAGCAAGCAAGGGTGTTAGGCGAATGCCTTAGCAATTCAAAAAAGGCAGCAGAGCCCATTCTCCACGACAGTGAAACGTTGCGTATTAACCATGTGACTCACCCTAATGTAGCCTGACATCTTGGGCGGCCTAGGCAAGAGAGTACCGAGGAAGCAAGCAGAAGAACAGCGATGCCCTCCACAACGTGAGACCGACTGCAAACGCCTTCATGAACTGGTGTGGAGAAATTCCACCAGACGCACCGTTGTCGGGCGCAGACGTCGCACTTTACTACGCAGTTTTAACAGTTTCCTAACGCCAATAAACGGCCTTCCAAAGCTCCTGCTCCACTGCGTACACCAGCTGTTGGCGAATGCTACGCACCTCCCATCAGATATACCGCTGGGCGCAGGTCCGGCAATATTGCAAAACACAAGTGCATGTGCTCCCCTCTCAAACATAAATTCTCTGTCGTGAATCCGTTCCTCACAAGCTAATCAGAGCCACGCGGAATGAAAGATGGAAAAGGCATTTTGGGCTCGCGTCCACCAGTGCGAACAGCACGGATGCAACTGCGTCACTGCGTTATATCTATAACAACGTATGCGAGCCTACAAGGTTCCCGAGCACACCGCTGCGGCAGGCTAAGCTCCGCTGGATTCTAGATGGAANGCGAGCCTACAAGGTTCCCGAGCACACCGCTGCGGCAGGCTAAGCTCCGCTGGATTCTAGATGGAAGAAACTACCTTGGCAATACTGAAGATGGCTGCGCTTCAAGCTGCTTGCGCCCATATCGAAACGTCAACATAAATGCAGACTATGCGTCACATAAACATGAATTTTGTGCACAGCACAATTTACGACCTTCTCATGGCTAGGCGTGGTAGCTGCTGTCCTGCGGGGACGAACCTTTTGAGCCCCCAATGCACTGCTTTTGGGCTTCAATTGGTGGCGGGAAAACACGCCATGATATCCGTCACATACTTAGACTCATTAAGGCAATCCTAACGGAAAAGCGAACAATAAAACGCCCACGTTTAGCTTTACTAGAACCCGCGACATAGCCGCTCCATCACACTCGAGTTACATCTTCGTCTCTGGAATGTCACTGAGCAATCAAACCATCAACCTCTGCCGACCTTTTCCCGTATCCTATTGAGATCACTCTTTCCAAAGTATACGCTGCTGCAAACACCATGTTACTTAGAGGAGCAATGTAGTCTTACATTCTGAGGAATCCCATATAAGGCGCCTATGCCAAGAATGCGCTTGCGTTAAATCATCGCCACCAACGACATCGTCACAAACATCGATGCAATTTAATGAGCAGCTCTCAAAGACGCCACACTCACAGCCTTTTTGCATAATGCAGCAGCACAACTTGTAAAACGAGAGTTAAATTTGAGATCGCTAGGTGACTGCTTACTGTTCCTGTTGACAACCGCTGCGCAACTCCATGCCTGGCCGCTTTTTCGAGCGCAGTCTGCATTGGATAACGTAGGTTAAAGCATATCAATACTTTCTTCGCGCACCTGTTCCTGCAACGCTGCAACACTCCAAAAGTCCCATTATCAATACGGACGTGTGCCAGGAGCTCTTCGTCCAATATTCAACAATACAGGTACACTTTAACCCTCCCCCAATCGCAACGAATATCCCTGCATCTGAAATTCATGGACAGGCGGATTGCCATAATCGCGTTGCGGCGTAAGCGTACTTAAACGTGAATGCAAAGATGACCCTGTAGCAAGACAGCGACGCCAGTCGTGCCTCAGCGATCAGTTTGTGGAATCCGTGTATCGATCACCATTTGCAGCTAGAACTCCTCCAAAAGACCACGCTCCATCCAGCTTTTCCCGGCGCATGCCAGGCTGCCTCCCATGCGGCTAAAAGCTATGCCACTCTCGTTCACCCACTCGAACACCATAAATATTGGTGACAATCGCGCGGGCACTATACGCTGGAATGCAACGACAAATGTCTCCTATATCGCATGCAGCAAATGCTCATCACGCATTCACCTCCTGACTCGGCTAGATGAACTCCAGGCCATGTCGTCTGTGAGGGACAAAGACAGAAGTGTGTTTTTACTTAAAAAGTATCTTATGTGAGCGTTCCTACGTGAGACGAAACAGCCGACAAAAGATTACTTCGTTTAAATTGAAATGCCTCAACGGAGGTTCGCCATATAGTCCAAGTGCGCTCCCCAATCTTTCAACGCACCGTCTGATTTACCGAACGTGTATGAAGACAGTTTCTTCTTTC
>NW_013570311.1:0-2823 GCF_000499745.2 Eimeria mitis | reverse complement strand
GACGAAATATCTAAGCATGACTGTTCAGCACAAATTGACCACGGAAATGCACTTGTTTCCACACGCCGCACATGCAGAGCCACGGTTTGCATTCGACAATTTAATTCAAAGACAATCTACGAATCACACGTGTATGCATGCTACTGAGCTGCTTGCTGCCAGCTTACGAGCAGTTCCAAAGCACAGGCACCCTACTACTCACTCGCTGGGTCGTGACAAGTGCGCTTGGGACACTTGCATCTGATCGTTCATCCGCAACAGAAATTTTGCTTGTTTTGCTGAACGCCGGTTTCGCAACTACCCCGCTTGCGGACCACGCCGTATGCGCACTAGCTAAGCAAAGTCACGAATTATCGCGTATGAGGCGCAACATGCCCACCTCGCCGCTACCGAGCAGAGTATGCTTCTCACATTAGGGAGTTGCTATAGACAGCGTGTGAGCTCAGTGTGCTCCACCACCTCGGTGTATAATCGATGCCAGAAAGCGTGGTGTGCGGATATTCTTAACGTTCAGCTGGGAGAAACGTCCGTAATGAATGTGTGTCATATGCGGTTACGCATCAAGAGACGAAAATTCATTCTCCTCAGATGCAAAGGCCGGCGCTCGTTCCGGTTCCGCCTGAGCTGAGACATACAACATGCACCCTTAGCCAGGCGCGTGAAATGGCATGTAAACTCTTTCCTTAAGCTGTGCTGAAAACAACACCCTAAGAGGACAGGATGACTACCTCAACAATTAAAGGGCGCACAAAATACAACGCCCTAATTTGTTCGGAAGTAATTTGCTTGAGTCTAGGCACCTCCATAGAGGCCAGTAGACGCGCGCGACCCCTACCTTGAACATTGCATATTTTGCATACCGCATTCACTTTAGAGAGATTCACCAGTACCCAGTTCTTGGAGAATTGTTGCCCTGGCCAATATCGACCCCTTACCCATCACTATGCCTGGGCCTTGGCGACATGCAAAGTGAGTGAGGCAAAGCGTTTGCTACCCTTGACGCATTTTTCGATTGAACAACCAGAGACATAGTTTACTTACCTTTTCTCATTGAGTCTTTAGATCCAGTCTCCGAACACTTTCAATCCTCAATAGGCGNGTTTACTTACCTTTTCTCATTGAGTCTTTAGATCCAGTCTCCGAACACTTTCAATCCTCAATAGGCGGCAACCCATACTCAATCGCAACTCACTTTCCTGCCCTTCGTTCCACAACCAAGTCGGTAGTTGTACAGGAATTCACTTTGCAACGCATTATCTGCTCCTTGAATGGAACATCGCGAGACGTGCACGCCAACGTTTCGATATCAACAGCATTAGCCAGGAATTTGCGAGGCTGTTTCTACGCATATCCGTATTCTTCCGGCAGGGCTGTCGGCGTACTGGCTGAAAACAACAAGTATCATCGCTCCCAGATGTACTGCAAATTCTTACGTTTGTCGTGCACAAGAAAAGAAGATAAGACTTCAATGCGCGCCACGTGGCAATACGTACAGAGTCGTGCCTAGTTTTTCCGATATTAGGGAGACCTGAAGTGGCTGCGACGGCCTGAATGCGACTTTCGTGGCAGTACGGCTATGCACGTGTGCAATCGAAAGCCCCGTTTGCTTCGGGCATTTACGCCGCACCGTGGGTAAAATCACATCCGCCTTGCACCCGTGCCACCAAATAGGCGAGGTTGTTGGGATACAGAGTGCATCTCACATCATCCAATACCTTCCCCGGAGCCTCCACCACTCTAGGTATATACTAGGTACTCTCCTAGCGAAACGCAAGGCGCACTCCGTCAGTTCACGCCAGCGCAGGACCAGCTCATATATATATATATATATATATATATATATATATATATATATATATATATATATATATANCGCAGGACCAGCTCATATATATATATATATATATATATATATATATATATATATATATATATGCAGAGTGACCTTTATAAGCACATACCTGGGCTAATTGCCTAGGTCAAGGAATAAATATCCACGCCACACGGTTGTCTGCAGGCCCATGTCCTGTATTCAAAACGTTCGCAGAGGGAAGTATTTTTTGGACAGAGCCACTGCATAAATGCATCCACGACAACTACTGCACAGCACTCAAAACTTGTGTTGGCAGTTCCCGCCTACTGGCTGGACGCAACAATTCATTGTCACAAAGCAAAAAATACCTCTCACAGACGTCGTTGAAAGGCTGGTTTGGGTGGCTACGGCATCGCGCGCCACCGCAGCGTGCTCGTTACTCTTATACATCATCCACGTTGCACGGTAGTTCGCAGCTCTACGGAGCGCCAAAGCGGCGCAACATAGGCATTGTTTTCTACTCCTGCACCCACGCTAAGCGAACTCTCGCGTTAAACCAAGCACAGGAAGAGGTATACAGATAGAGCAAACAAGATTATTATAGCCGATCGATGATGAGACAACTCAAGAACTTGCTGTTGGTCAGAAAGCAAAAGGAACATCGGAAACCCGGAGCCACCCAATAACGCATCCACGCACGGTCTTTGGAAGCATGTGAAGAGCGTGCCTTGAGGTCTTCTATGCCGGATAATATGCGACAGTGGCATAACGCGCCTGTTGCACGGTTGCAAAACCAACATGGATGCAAATCCACGTGCGTAGCTTGGTGTGCGACGTCCCTTCACACCTCTCAGAAAACGCCACCGATGCACTCTATCGCCACTCTGTCATGAGCGCAGTCGGAAGCTACCTTTTAGCTAGAGCCGCGAAGCCTTCCCATGCGTGACTGGGCAGCCTGCATCCGTCGCCTCCTCTCTCGGCTTCCTTGGAGCATGCGCAAGCAAAAGTGC
>NW_013570310.1:9479-9696 GCF_000499745.2 Eimeria mitis | reverse complement strand
TACATATACATATACATATATATATAATTATATTATTATAATAAAATTATTATATTATTATTAAGAAAACCACACACCAAAGACACCACCTCCTACTATAAAAAAACAAATAAAAAAAAAAAAAACAAACAAATAAAAAAAAAACAAACAAACAAATAACTATAAATATAAACAAACACCAAAATAAATAAATAAATAAATACACAAAAAAACGACG
>NW_013570310.1:8822-9379 GCF_000499745.2 Eimeria mitis | reverse complement strand
ATATATATATATATATTTATTTATATTTATACATATATATAATTATATTATTATAATATAATTATTATATTATTATTAAGACATCCACACACCAAAGACACAACCTCCTATTATAAAAAAAACAAATAAAAAAAAAAAAACAAACAAATAAAAAACAAACAAATAAAAAACAAACAAACAAATAAATAACTATAAATATAAACAAACACCAAAATAAATAAATAAATAAATACACAAAAAAACAACAAAAAAAAACCACAAAACAAGCAAAACAAAACCAAAAAAACTAAACCCCAACCCCCAACCCCTAAACCCTAAACCCTAAACCCTAAACCCTAAACCCTAAACCCTCGTATTTGTACCTGATCGGTCAAAACATCCCAGACTCCATCACAAGCCAAAACCACAAATTTAAGAAAAGAAGAAACAGCAAAAATATTTACTTCTGGCGTTGAGCTCACTAACCCTAAACCCTTCAGGTCCCGGTCACCAAACGCACGAGATACTGCACACATATAAACCCTAAACCCTAAACCCTAAACCCTAAACCCTAAACC
>NW_013570310.1:8459-8722 GCF_000499745.2 Eimeria mitis | reverse complement strand
CCGGTCACCAAACGCACGAGATACTGCACACAAACCCTAAACCCTAAACCCTAAACCCTAAACCCTAAACCCTCAACAAGAAGCACGAAACCCTAAACCCTTCAGGTCCCGGTCACCAAACGCACGAGATACTGCACACATATAAACCCTAAACCCTAAACCCTAAACCCTAAACAATAAACACTAAACCCTTCAGGTCCCGGTCACCAAACGCACGAGATACTGCACACAAACCCTAAACCCTAAACCCTAAACCCTAAACA
>NW_013570310.1:7809-8359 GCF_000499745.2 Eimeria mitis | reverse complement strand
TCCCGGTCACCAAACGCACGAGATACTGCACACATATAAACCCTAAACCCTAAACCCTAAACCCTAAACCATAAACAATAAACACTAAACACTAAACCCTTCAGGTCCCGGTCACCAAACGCACGAGATACTGCACACAAACCCTAAACCCTAAACCCTAAACCCTAAACCCTAAACAATAAACACTAAACCCTTCAGGTCCCGGTCACCAAACGCACGAGATACTGCACACATAAACCCTAAACCCTAAACCCTAAACCCTAAACCCTAAACAATAAACACTAAACCCTTCAGGTCCCGGTCACCAAACGCACGAGATACTGCACACATAAACCCTAAACCCTAAACCCTAAACCCTAAACCCTAAACCCTTCAGGTCCCGGTCACCAAACGCACGAGATACTGCACACATAAACCCTAAACCCTAAGCCCTAAACCCTAAACACTAAACCCTAAACACTAAACCCTTCAGGTCCCGGTCACCAAACGCACGAGATACTGCACACATATAAACCCTAAACCCTAAACCCTAAACAATAAACACTAAACA
>NW_013570310.1:7430-7709 GCF_000499745.2 Eimeria mitis | reverse complement strand
CCCTAAACCCTTCAGGTCCCGGTCACCAAACGCACGAGATACTGCACGCATAAACCCTAAACCCTAAACCGTAAACCCTAAACAATAAACACTAAACACTAAACCCTAAACCCTTCAGGTCCCGGTCACCAAACGCACGAGATACTGCACACATATAAACCCTAAACCCTAAACCCTAAACCCTAAACAATAAACACTAAACCCTTCAGGTCCCGGTCACCAAACGCACGAGATACTGCACACAAACCCTAAACCCTAAACCCTAAACCCTTGCCTGCC
>NW_013570310.1:1279-3779 GCF_000499745.2 Eimeria mitis | reverse complement strand
TTAATTAATATTATTTATTTT
This sequence comes from Eimeria mitis, assembly GCF_000499745.2. Lineage (NCBI taxonomy): Eukaryota > Apicomplexa > Conoidasida > Eucoccidiorida > Eimeriidae > Eimeria > Eimeria mitis. The sequence goes on along the minus strand of NW_013570310.1, from coordinate 3,758 downwards.
ATTATAATACCTGATGCTGCAGCAGAAGCGGCAGTTCATGCTGCTGCTGCTGCTGCTGCAGGAGCGGCAGCAGCAGCAGCAGCAGCAGCAGCAGGAGAGGCTGCAGCAGCAGAAGCAGCAGCAGAAGCGGCAGCAGCAGAGATAAAAGGAGAAATAATAGAATAAAAATATACGGAGAAGGAAACAACAAAATAAAGATTAAAGAAAAAGAAAGAAAACAAAATAAAGATAGAAGGAGAAGTAAAACAAAAGGAAAATAAAAGAAAAAGAAATACAACAAATGAATGATATAAACAGAAAAAGTAAAAAAAAAAATAAAAAAAAAAAACAAAGAAATTAAAATAAAAAAGAAAAAAGATAAAGATAAAAGAGGAAGAACACAGCAAAGGGAATCCGAGTCATTCATAAAACAACAAAACAAAATAAAATAAAATAAATAAAATAAAAAAAAATAAAATAAAATAAAATAAAATAAAATAAAATAAAAAAATAAAACGAAATAGAAATAAATTAAGCGGACGTTAACCTACATTTTTACTTCCTTTTCTTTCTTTTTTTCTTTTTTCTTTTTTCTTTATTTTTATTTTTTTTTTTTTTATTTTTCCTTTTCTTTGTTTATTTCGTCTTATTATTTTTCTTCTTTTTGTTTTCTTTTTTCTTTTTCTGTCTTTTTATTTGTTTCCTTCTCTCTCTCTCTACCTTTCTCTCCGTTTCTGTTTCTCTCTATTCTTTTTCTCTTTATTTTATTTTATTTTATTTTACTTTTTTTTCTTTTTCTTTTCTGTTTTTCTCTTTTTATTTATAATCAACGATATTAAATAACAAAATATATTTCGCCTGCGGGGCGGCTCACGTTTTGGGGTGTATAGGCACCTCGCTAAACCTCTTCAATTAAAATTTATTTATTATTTTATTTGTTTACTAATTATTATTATTTATTTATGTTTATTTATTTATTTTTATAAAATAAAATATAATTTAGCTGCTTCTATTCTGCTATAGCGTGCGTATCCCCTCATCTAGTTCGGTTGCAGCTGTAGTTAGTTTATTTTTATTTATTTATAAATATTTTATTTATTTATTTATTTATTTATTTATTCTCTTTCTATATTCTATATATTTAGTTGATTAGTTTCTTTAGTATTACTTGTTGCAGTTACACGCACTGCACCGTGCTGCTGCTGCTGCAGCACCTGCTGCTGCAGCAGCTGCAGCAGCAGCAGCAGCTGCTGCTGCTGCCCCCTCCCCCCGCCCCCAACAGCTACATGAGAAAGCCATGGATTGTTATTGAAGTGTCATAGCAAGCAAAGCCCAGAGAAAAACCAATAGCCGCTCTGCGGTGTATATACACCTCAGCTGTATGTACACCCCAGCTGTATGCATATATTTCAAAAGGGGGGGGCCCCCAGGAGGAAACCCAAAAGAAAACATATGCATTGGGGGCCCCCCCCCCTTCTCTAAGCTAAAAGCTCTGAGCTGTATATACACCGCAGCAGCAGACAGCGGCAACTCATCACAACGCAAATCCATACAAACTCACAACCCATACATCTCCTGGGGGCCCCCTGGGGGGCCCCTAGGGGCCCCCCACTGCCCCCATACAAATCCTGGGGGCCCCCTAGGGCCCTCATACACCCTATACAACAAGGGGGGGCCCCCCAGATCATACAACATACATATAGGGCCCCCATCAACATCCTGGGGGCCCCATAAAAATCCTTAGGGGCCCCCCTTGGGGCCCCCTGGGGGGCCCCCTAGGACCTCCTTAGACCCTCCTTGGGGGCCCCTTCAGCGCCTCAGGGGGGGCCCCCTTCGGGTCCTTATAGGGCCCCCTTAGGGCCCTCTAGGGCCCCAGCAGGGGCCCCTAAAGGGGGGCCCCCAGGGGCCCCATAGAAGGGGGGGGGCCCCAGGTGCCCCATAGAACGGGGGGGCCCCCAGGGGCCCCATAAAAGATGGGGGGGCCCAAGGGGCCCCATAGAAGGGGGGAGCCCCCGGGGGCCCCATAGAAAGGGGGGGCCGCCCAGGGGCCCCATAGAAAGGGGTAGCCCCCCAGGGGCCCCATAAAAGATGGGGGGGGCCCCCAGGGGCCCCATAGAAGATGGGGGGGGCCCCCAGGGGCCCCATAGAAAGGGGGGCCCCCCAGGGGCCCCATAGAAAAGGGGGGCCCCCAGGGGCCCCGCTAGGATTTGCTCAGGGCCCCCTCAGGGCCCTGGGTTGTCTGGTATGCCTCCAGCGCCGGCTCTCTGCAGCAGCAGCAGCAGCAGCAGCAGCAGCAGCAAACAGAATGCACAAGGATTTGTGTTTTAGTTAGTTGTTGCTTACATAGATGTTTGTTTAGCTAGCTGGTTAGGTAGCTAGCTAGCTAGCTAGCTAGCTAGTTGTTTAGATAAATGAGTAGCTAGCTAGCTAGCTAGCTAGATACGGCTCCACCGGCATAAGACATGCAACGAGCTGCTGCTACTGCTGCTGCTGCTGCTAC
>NW_013570310.1:640-1179 GCF_000499745.2 Eimeria mitis | reverse complement strand
AGGGTTTGCTCAGGGCCCCCTCAGGGCCCCGGGTTGTCTGGTATGCCTCCAGCGCCGGCTCTCTGCAGCAGCAGCAGCAGCAGCAGCAGCAGCAGCAGCAGACAGAATGCACAAGGATTTGTGTTTTAGTTAGTTCTTGCCTACATAAATGTTTGTTTAGCTAGCTGGTTAGATAGCTAGCTAGCTAGCTAGCTAGCTAGTTGTTTAGATGAGTAGCTAGCTAGCTAGCTAGCTAGATACGGCTCCACCGGCATAAGAAATGCAACGAGCTGCTGCTACTGTTGCTGCTACTGCTACTGCTGCTGCTGCTGCTACTGCTGCAGCTGCTGCTACTGCTACTGCTACTGTTGCTGCTGCTGCTGCTGCTGCTGCTGCTGCTGCTGCTGCTGCTGTACCTGCAGCAACTCTAACATTTTGCAGCCCGGCCTTGGTCTATCCAGGAGCTTTCGAATTGACTCATCTGCATACAAAAAAATAAAAATAAAAATAAATAAAAATAAATAAAAATAAATAAAAATAAATAAAAATAAAATAAAAAT
>NW_013570310.1:0-540 GCF_000499745.2 Eimeria mitis | reverse complement strand
TCTATCCAGGAGCTTTCGAATTGACTCATCTGCATACAAAAAAATAAAAATAAAAATAAATAAAAATAAAAATAAATAAAAATAAAAATAAATAAAAATAAATAAAAATAAAAATAAATAAAATAAAAATAAAATAAAAATAATAAAAACAACAATGTAAGTAAAGAAAAAAAAATAGGAAAAGAGGAACACAAACAGATATCCATACACCCGAAAAACAGCAGCAGCAGCATCAGCAGCTGCAGCAGCAACAGCAGCAGCAGCAGCACCACAACCACCACCACCACCAACACCACCAACAGCAACAGCAGCAGCACCACCAACAGCATCAGCAGCAGCACCACCAACAGCATCAGCAGCAGCACCACCAACAGCATCAGCAGCAGCACCACCAAGAGCATCAGCAGCACCACCAACAGCAACAACAGCAGCAGCACCACCACCACCACCAGCACCAACAGCAGCACCACCACCACCACCACCAGCACCAACAGCATCAGCAGCCCCAACAGCAGCAGCAGCAGCAGCAGCAGCAGCAGC
>NW_013570309.1:8593-9708 GCF_000499745.2 Eimeria mitis | reverse complement strand
GCAGCAGCAGGCGTGCGAACGGCTGCAGCAGAAGCAGCAGAAGCAGCGATGAAGCGCATGCGAGGAGCCCGTGCTCACCAGTCAGTTGCGTTGTAAGTGCGTGTAGAGCAACAGCAGCAGCAGCAGCAGCAGCAACAGCAGCAGCAGCAGCAAGAACAGCAGCAGGAGCACACACCGGCGTCAACGCGCTGCTGCGTGGCGGAGCTGCTGCTGGCTAAGAGAAGAAGCGACTATGCTGCGGGATGAAAGAGCAGAAAATATATAAAAGAGAACAAAAAAAAAAGAAAAAAAAAAGAAGAAGCAGAGAAAATGCTGATGCATATACACCGCCCACTGCAGGTATATGTCGATGAAGGAGGGGTGTTGCACGTCGCGGGCAACAGCAGAAAAAAAAGGGAAACCAGAAGAAAATACAAAGATAATCTGAAAAAAATACCTTTTATTAATTAAAGAAGATAAATAAAACACAAAAATAAAGCAAAAACAACAAACAAAAACGAGCGCAGCAACACCGTAGGCGTGCGTGCAGAGCCCGAGAGTGAGGTGTCTATACACCTGACGCTTCAGCTCTTAACATGGAGCTGTTTTTATTCTTTATTTATATAAATTAATATAAATTTCACAAACTTCAACCAAAAATAAACACGAAATACCCCCACCAGCCCCCCAATACACCGCATATATAACACTGTATAGTGGAGCTGCTGGGTGGCGGGGCTAGCATAGTAAGCGGCTTCTATGGCTGCGGTTCCTCCGCCGCTTGTATATATAAAATACCTTTTTAGTGAAATAAAATAAAATTAAAACAAATACACACACGAATACATTTAAACCTTCTTTCTTTCTTTCTCCTGAGCCCCCCCCCCCCCCCCCCCCCCCCCCCCCCCCCCCCCCCNCCCCCCCCCCTCACCCACCGGTCCACCTACTGTTCGCTCACTCGGGTGTACATACACCTCAGCAACTGCCGCTTGCAGCCGCTTGGTTTTTTCTGCATGAAGCGGGGTGTATGTACACCCCGCATCATGCAGAGCTGCTGCTAGCTGTATGAGAAAGGAAATTCACTTTATCTTCTTCTGGCTTGCGTGCAGCTTCCTGCACCGCAGCAACACAAACTC
>NW_013570309.1:7821-8502 GCF_000499745.2 Eimeria mitis | reverse complement strand
AAAAAAAAAAAAACAAGATTCAATGCGGCTCACAACAAAACGAGAATATACGGCATCTGCTCGTATCTATGGTTTCTTCTGGCTGCTTACTACTTGGCTCTGTCTCGGGGTGTATGTACACCTCCAGCTGTACATACACCCCGTTGCTGCTCATCTCACACCAGATGCAGCAAACTACAGAGCAACAGAGGCCCCCGTAGAGGTGCCCCTGAACCCTGTAGGGGTACAGGTGGGGCTGTGTTTTTTCTTTATCTTCTGCAGCACTGAACACCAACAAATAAAAAGCTAATATGAACTCCAACAAATTAAATAAAATATAATATAGTTTAGTAATAATAATAAAATTAAATTAATTAAAAAAAAAAAGAAAAAAATAGATATACAGAGGCAACACTTACTCTTAGTGATCACTACAAAAGGATAGAAACACATCGGCACAAGCAGTTCATTGCTGCTGCTGCTGCTGCTGCTGTTGCTGTTGCTGCTGCTGCAGTTGCTTCTGCTGCTGCTGGTGTGGCTGTTAGTTTTCTGTTTGTATCTCCGTTGCAATTCTGCGTTTATAAATGCAGCAGCAGCAGGAGCAGCAGCAGCATCAGTGTGTAGCTGTTCTTCTCATCTCTTACAAACTACCCCTTCTGCTGCTGCTGCTGCTGCTGCTGCTGCTGCTGCTGCTGCTGTTGC
>NW_013570309.1:7132-7255 GCF_000499745.2 Eimeria mitis | reverse complement strand
CCCAGGTGCTGCAGGGCTCAGCATTTCAGGTGTCTGTGCAGGTGGATTCTCCTTTTGGTGAGTTTGCTGCAGTGTATATACACCTCAGCAGCAGCAACACAACAAACAGCAGCAACAGAAACC
>NW_013570309.1:6699-7032 GCF_000499745.2 Eimeria mitis | reverse complement strand
CAAAAAAAAAAATACAACTCTACTCCTGCTGCTCCTCCTGCTGCTGCTGTTGCTGCTGCTGTTGCTGCTGGTGCTGCTGCTGCTGTTGCTGTTGCTGCTGCTGCTGCTGCTGCTGCTGCAGCTCAAGGGCCCATTCGGGTGTATCCACGGCTAGTAACAAACACAAACGCGCTGAGAGAAGAAAAGGAGAAAGGAGATTTATATTCTTACCTAGAAGATGCAGCAGCAGCAGCAGCAGCAGCAGCAGAAGCAGCAGCAGCAGCAGGCGATGAAAATGCTGCTGCTGCTGCTGCTGCTGCTGCTGCTGTAAACTACCGCCCCCGCAACCTGAGC
>NW_013570309.1:5721-6599 GCF_000499745.2 Eimeria mitis | reverse complement strand
GCAGCAGCAGAAGCAGCAGCAGCAGCAGGCGATGAAAATGCTGCTGCTGCTGCTGCTGCTGCTGCTGCTGCTGCTGTACACTACCGCCCCCGCAACCTGAGTGCAGCAGAAGAAGCAGACAGCAGCAGCAGCTTCCCTCCTCTGCTGCCTGCAAGGAGAAAGAAACCCAAAAGAAAAACAAGCTCAATAGAAGGAGACAAAGAGAGAAACACAGCAGCAGCAGCAGCAGCAGCAACAGCAGCAGCAGCAGCAGAAGCAGAAGCAGCAGAAGCAGAAGAAGAAGAAATTCAAATAGAAAGCGCAGCAGACATGAAACAAAAAAATAAAAAAAAAACAAAAACAAAGACAGAGATAAATACAGATACAGATACAGAGATAAATATAGATATAAATACAGAAAAAGAAAGAGAAAAAAAAAAAGAAAAAAATAAAGAAAAAAATAAAGAAAAACACAGCAGGCGTTTATATGTTTGCCCCGATGAAGTTACAGAAGAAGATGAAAAAAGAAGAAATAAAATATTAGCTGATGCAGGTTTTGATGATAATATGTTTTGTGATACGGATGTAAAAAGTATAAAAAAAAGAGAAAATAAAAAAGAAATAAACAACAAAAATAATAAAAATATAAATAAAAATAATATATTTAATTATTTTATAAATAAACACAAACAAATACACACATATACACCTCACCATACACCGCAGCTCTTCGTTCTACCCCCCCAACTCCTCCCCCCCCATTCCCCCGATTGCCATGGAGATGTCTTCTGCGGAGATATATACTGCCAGCTATTTGATTGCAATGAAGGAAAGAATATAAATAAATAAATAAATAAATAAATAAATAAATAAATAAATAAATAAATAAATAAATAAAC
>NW_013570309.1:5485-5621 GCF_000499745.2 Eimeria mitis | reverse complement strand
AAATAAATAAATAAATAAATAAATAAATAAATAAATAAATAAATAAATAAATAAATAAATAAATAAAATGTAGTTGCGTATACACACAAAAAAAAAATTGTAAATACATGTTTTCTGTGGAGATATTTACTGCCAG
>NW_013570308.1:9364-9618 GCF_000499745.2 Eimeria mitis | reverse complement strand
GGTGATTGACATCGTTGGTGGTTGCTTTATGTTTAAGTAGAATAAAAATAAAACAAAAAAAAACAAAAAAAATAAAAAAGATAATAAAAACAAAAACAAAAACAAAAACAAAGACACCAAAAACATAATAATAACAAAAAAACAAAAAAAATTAATAGAATAAAAAAAATAAAAAAAAACAAAAGTAGATGATTGACCTCATTTGTGGTAGCTTTATGTTTAAGTATAATATAAACAAAAAAAATAAAAAAAAT
>NW_013570308.1:8033-9264 GCF_000499745.2 Eimeria mitis | reverse complement strand
AATAAAATAAATAAAATAAATAAAATAAATAAAATAAATAAAATAAATAAAATAAATAAAATAAATATAATTAAACAAATTGGTTGCTTTATGTTTACGCAGAATATAAATAAAACAACAACACCACCATAATAATAATAATAATAAAAACAACAACAAAAAAAGAATAAAAAAAACAAAAAACAAAACAAAAAAAAACATAAAGCAACCACCAATGAGATCAATCATCTACTTATTTTATTATTTTTTAAGTAGAATAAAAATAAAACAACAACAAAAAAAATAAAAAAATAATAAAAACAACAAAAACAAAAGCAACAAAGACACCAACAAGATAATAACAAAAACAAAAAATAAACAAAAAAAAAATAAATAGGTGATTGACATCGTTGGTGGTTGCTTTATGTTTAAGTAGAATAAAAATAAAACAAAAAAAAACAAAAAATAAAAAAGATAATAAAAACAAAAACAAAAACAAAAACAAAGACACCAAAAACATAATAATAACAAAAAAACAAAAAAAATTAATAAAATAAAAAAAATAAAAAAAAACAAAAGTAGATGATTGACCTCATTTGTGGTAGCTTTATGTTTAAGTAGAATATGAATAAAAAAAACTAAAAAAAATAAAAAATAAAAAAAATAAAAAAAACAACAAAACTAAATAGATGATTGACCTCATTGGTAGTAGCTTTATGTTTAAGTAGAATAAAAATAAAAAAAAATAAAAAAAAATAAAAAAAAACAAAATAGATGATTGACCTCATTGGTGGTAGCTTTATGTTTAAGTAGAATATCACTGTCTCTTTTTTCTGCTTCTTTTCTTATTTTATAAATCTTTTGATCGTGAGACAAACGAAGAAAACCCAGCAGCAACAAACGAGCTGTCTGTACACCTAAACTTTCTTCTCGGAATGACGCGGTCATTCCTTCAGCCTCTTCTAGCAACGATCTGTGTATAAATAAATAAAAATAAATATTTATTTTTATTTATTTTTATTTAGTTTTTATTTAGTTTTAGTTTTTCTCTTTTTATTCTGTTTTATATCGCTGCTTTCGGCTCACCAGCAGCTGCCTATACACCCCAGAATATATACAAAACCAAACGAGTATGTCTATCATTTATATAGAGAAAGCAATATAAAAACAAATTTAAATTAATAAAATAAAATAAATAAAATAAAACAAATAAAATAAAACAAATAAAATAAATAAAATAAATAAATAAAAT
>NW_013570308.1:7706-7933 GCF_000499745.2 Eimeria mitis | reverse complement strand
TATTTATTTTTATTTATTTTTATTTAGTTTTTATTTAGTTTTAGTTTTTCTCTTTTTATTCTGTTTTATACCGCTGCTTTCGGCTCACCAACAGCTGCCTATACACCCCAGAATATATACAAAACCAAACGAGTATGTCTATCTTTTATATAGAGAAAGCAATATAAAAACAAATTTAAATTAATAAAATAAAATAAATAAAATAAAACAAATAAAATAAATAAAAC
>NW_013570308.1:7503-7639 GCF_000499745.2 Eimeria mitis | reverse complement strand
GCTGCCTGTGACTGCAGCAACAGAGCAGCAGAATTACAGTATAAAATAAAACAAAATAAAAAAAAAACAAACAAAAAAAAACAAAATAAACAAAACCAATAAAACCTACGCATGTTGTTTTTCTCTAAGAACAAGA
>NW_013570308.1:6918-7403 GCF_000499745.2 Eimeria mitis | reverse complement strand
AAAAAACAAACAAAAAAAAACAAAATAAACAAAACCAATAAAACCTACGCATGTTGTTTTTCTCTAAGAAGAAGTGCTGCTTGTGACTGCAGCAACAGAGCAGCAGAATTACAGTATAAAATAAAACAAAATAAAAAAAAACAAAACAAACAAAACAAAACAAAACAAAATAAAATAAAATAAACAAAATAAACAAAACCTACGCATGTTGTTTTTCTCTAAGAACAAGAGCTGCCTGTGACTGCAGCAACAGAGCAGCAGAACTACAGTATAAAATAAAACCAAAAAAAAAAACAAAAAAAAAAACAAAATAAACAAAACAAACAAAACCTACGCATGTTGTTTTTCTCTAAGAACAAGTGCTGCCTGTGACTGCAGCAACAGAGCAGCAGAATTCGCTGCATCTTTGAGGTGTATCTTCAGCAGTTTTTGTTTTTCTATACGGCTTTGTGTTGCATGCAAAGATCTCTCCTCAGCCACGTCTG
>NW_013570308.1:6490-6889 GCF_000499745.2 Eimeria mitis | reverse complement strand
AAAAAAAAAAAAAAAAAAAAAAAAAAAAAAAAAAAAAAAGAGAGATAAGAGACAATATACAACAAGCAATACACACTAAAGAATACAGAAGAAATAATAAACAATACAATGATGCGAGCAACAATCAATAAATAAACATAAATAAATAAAACCTAAACCCTAAACAATACACAATACACATTAGTATACTGTAAACCATAGACAAAAAAAAAACCTAAACCCTAAACCCTAAACCCTAAACCCTAAAACCCTAAACCCTAAACCCTAAACCCTAAACCCTACAGCTAGCCTGGATCGATCGAAGAGCCATTCCTGGTGTAGCGTCTGCAGCTCTTTAAGAAGCTCTTCTCTTTGGGCTTCTTCTGTTGCTATTTCTTCTTTTATTTTTGTTGCCTGGAT
>NW_013570308.1:3742-6043 GCF_000499745.2 Eimeria mitis | reverse complement strand
TTTTTTTTTTTTTTTTTTTTTTTTTTTTTTTTTTTTTAATTACTATTGTTGTTTCTTTGTTGTTACTTGTATTACTATTATTATTATTGTCGTTATTTTTATCAATGTTATTATATTTATTTTTTTTATTGTTTTTATAATAATTATAATAATAATTTTTATTATAATTATTTATTTTTTTTGTCGTTGATATCTAACCTCTGCTTCAAGCCGGGCGAGTGCTTCTTCCTCTTCTATAATTTTTGGGTTTTTTTTGTTTACTGCATTTTTCTTTTTCGCTGATTTTTTTCCTTTTTCTGCCATTTTTAAAAAAAAGAATATTTAAGTAGGAGTTCAGCTGTACATACACCACAAATTAAATTTAACTAATATATATTTGTATCGTGTATTGACAGCGAAAAAGTTGCAACATATATAAGAATTTCTCTCTTCTTTTTTCGGGGTTATATGCATGCTATGCAGAAGCAGCAAAGTCTGTGTCCCCAGCAGCTAGCAGCTGTAGTGTTGAAGTAAAAAGAGGAAGAGAGAAGAGGAATACCTTTTGCTTGTTAACACAATGAAGTGGAGAAAGTTTCAGAGAAAGAGTAATAAGAGAAGAAAAACTATTTCAGGTGTATGTACAGCCAATGCGTGTTGTATGAATACAACATATTGCAATATATATGCAGGGAGAAAAAGAAAAAATATATCTACGGGTTATCTTTTGAGATATTCTCAAAGAAATGATATTCATTGCTGCAGCTTCCTGGTGGTGTACTACTCGGTGATACGTATCGACGGCTGCAGCTAGATAGGGAGTTTCTGCACTAAAAAAATATTTATTTATTTATTTATTTATTTATTTTTATACTTTTTTATGTAGTGATCAGGCGATTTCTCCCGATTTCTTGGGTTTTATTCATGAAATAACTCTTGCGGTAGGGTTCTAGATCTGTCGCTCTGACGGCATTTTCAGTCGAAGAAACGCGAAATTTGTAGCTTTTTCATGAATTTTTTTTTGAAATAAAGACAATAAAAGTTGAAATAGAACTACATTTCTCTAATTTGTTCAGCTTTCCTACGAAATACTCCTCAAATTGCCGCAAAATTCACGAAAATATATACTTGAATTTCTCCTAGTTTCAGGTGTACAGACACCTCATCATGACGCCTATCTGAAAAACGAAACTTTTCGGTTTTCAGTTCATTTCAACGATCGAAGTATCGGGGCTGCGCCCAGCCCCATCAAATTAATTTTGCAAATAGAAATAAAAAAGAAAAATAACACTTGAAATTTAAAAATAAAATATAAATTTAGGTTTTTAGTGTCGTAAGAAGCATGCAAAATATATAACAGTTGACGGTGGCTAGGGGATGCTGCGACGCATTCCTTCGTCTATCCGTGGTTACCTAAACACCGAGCCTTTAGGTTTCGTTCCTTCTTCTTTTTTTTCAGTTTATTTTCATTCTCCTGTAATATTTTCATCATTTTCTGCTTCTCGGCTTTGCTTTCCTCCTCAAGAAACCTCTGTTGTTCCCTGCATAAGGAGAAGATCGAGCACCCCCACAGTATCGTTTCAGGTTTCTTTATTTCGTGTTTCCTCTTCCGAGATATTTAATGATTTACTTTATGAAAAGAAAGAAAGTTTAATTATAAACGGAAATGAAATGGCGCTGCGTGCAGTGCGTAACCGACAACAAGCAGCAGCATCTGTTGGACCTTATGTACGGCCTACAGTTGTTAGTATTCCATCAAAAATTTCTGCATCAGGAGGAGGAGCAGCCAGAGGAGGAGTTTCATCACGATCTTTATCATCTCAGGCTGGAGCAAGCTGCCTAGACACCGCAACTTTTCCTCTTCAAAAAAAATATGGACAACACCTACTTAGAAACCCGGGAATCCTCGATAAGCTTCTTGTTGCTGCAAATATCAACAGTTCAGATGTTGTACTTGAAATAGGACCCGGTGAGTTTTTCTTTTTTTTTTTATTTTAATTTATTTTAATTTATATTAATTATATAAATTCATGTATGTTAATTATTTATTCTTATTCATTGGTGTTTTGTTTCATACAGCAGACAACACACCCCCCGTGAACTCTTATGATGCTGTTGTCGATACACCGCATGCATTTCTTTTTGTTTATCTATATACAAAATTTAAACATAATATAATATACAAAATTTAAACAAATATAAAGCCTCATATATGTTTATCTTATCTCCTTCTGTTGTGTGGATGTATCTGCTGTCGACGGCCATACATATACAAGTATAGTGTATTGCTCATCCATGAAGCTGCATATACACCCAGAAACGCCT
>NW_013570308.1:3355-3642 GCF_000499745.2 Eimeria mitis | reverse complement strand
AAATTCATGTATGTTAATTATTTATTCTTATTCATTGGTGTTTTGTTTCATACAGCAGACAACACACCCCTCGTGAACTCTTATGATGCTGTTGTCGATACACCGCATGCATTTCTTTTTGTTTATCTATATACATAATTTAAACATAATATAATATACAAAATTTAAACAAATATAAAGCCTCATATATGCTTATCTTATCTCTTTCTGTTGTGTGGATGTATCTGCTGTCGACGGCCATACATATTCAAGTGTATTGTACTGCTCATCCATGAAGCTGCATATAC
>NW_013570308.1:2593-3204 GCF_000499745.2 Eimeria mitis | reverse complement strand
TTTTTTTTTTCAGGAACGGGAAACTTGACGGTTCGTTTGTGTCCGTTGGCTCGTCTTGTGCGCGCGTTCGATATCGACCAACGAATGATAAGCGAAGTGCAGCGGCGGTGTAATTCTTTAGGTTTTTCTAATATAGAAATTATTCATGGAGATGCACTGAGACAAGACCTAGGAACCTTTGACGTCTGTGCTGCTAACCTACCCTATCAAATATCCAGCCCCTTTCTCTTTAAACTACTCGCACATAAACACCCATTCAGGTATTTACTTTATATTTATTATTATATATTTATTATATGTTATTATATTTATATGCCTTTTTTTATAGAAATGGAGACGCAGTATTTGTCTCTTTATAATCTTTTTTTGTTTAGGTTTTTAGACAGAGGGGAGATATGATATTTATCTTTTACTCTTTTTTGTTTTACTTTACTTTATACAGAGAGAAGGAAGGAGAATATTTAGTTTTTACTTTTTTATACTTTATGTTATAGAGACAGTTATAAGGAGACAGGATGTTTATTTTTTATTCTTTTTTGTTGTGTTTTGGAGAGAGAGGGAGATAGGGGATATTTATTTTATTTATTTATATATTATAGTGTAGGGGGAGA
>NW_013570308.1:938-2493 GCF_000499745.2 Eimeria mitis | reverse complement strand
TATGCCTTTTTTTATAGAAATGGAGACGCAGTATTTGTCTCTTTATAATCTTTTTTTGTTTAGGTTTTTATAGAGAGGGGAGATATGATATTTATCTTTTACTTTTTTATGCTTTACTTTACTTTATACAGAGAGAAGGAAAGAGAATATTTAGTTTTTACTTTTTTGTATTTTATGTTATAGAGACAGTTATAAGGAGACAGGATATTTATTTTTTATTCTTTTTTGTTGTGTTTTGGAGAGAGAGGGAGAGAGGGGATATTTATTTTATTTATTTATATATTATAGTGTAGAGGGAGAGTATAGTTATTATATATATATTATATACATAGAGTGTATTTATTATATATGTTTTATATATTATATATGTAGAATACATTTATTATATATGTTTTATATATTATATCTATATAGTATATTTATTATATATGTTCTATATATTATATATATTATACAGATACGTATAGCGTGATGCTTTAGCGTGTTTATACGCGTTCATAGACCTAAATATAAACACGTCTATATATATATATATATATATAGCTGCATTGTATAATACCTTTTTCTGTTCCCTCCGTGATATGAATAAAGAGCAAAAAAACAAAACCCCAAAAAAACGAAAAAAAACAGCCACTGAGCGAAACAAAGCCCCAAAGAGCAGAATAAGCGCATAAGTAAATCTGCATGCACCTGCCCCCAAAACAAAAAAAAAAAACAAAGAAACTAAAGAAAAAAAAAAGAGAAAAATATGTGTGTGTATAGGTGCGCGGTGTTGATGTTTCAAGAGGAGTTTGGTGAGCGTTTGCTAGCTCAGCCTGGTGACCCCAAATACTGCCGTTTAGCTGCAAATGTAAATATTTTTGCAAAAGTTTTTAGAATTTGTAAAATCGATAGAAACTCATTCAGGCCACCGCCAAAGGTTGACTCCGTTATTGTTAAAATTGTACCCAAAAAAGAAATACTACCCGTGAGATATTTTATTTTTTATTTATTTTATTTATTTTATTTTGTTTATTTATTTTATTTATTTTATTTATTTTATTTATTTTATTTATTTTATTTAGTTTGTTTGTTTTTTTGGTTTTTTGGTTGACTCGGTTATCGTCAAAATTGTACCCAAAAAAGAAATACTACCCGTGAGATATTTTATTTATTTTTTTACTTTATTTATTTACTTTGTTTGCTTGTTCTTTGCCTTTATTTGTTTTTTTTTTATTTTTTGGTTGACTCGGTTATTGTCGAAATTGTACCCAAAAAGGAAATACTACCCGTGAGATATTTTATTTTTTAGTTTATTTATTTTGTTTTGTTTGTTTAGTTTATTTTATTTATTTTATTTATTTTGGCTTTTTGGTTTTTTGGTTGACTCGGTTATAGTCAAAATTGTACCCAAAAAGGAAATACTACCCGTGAGATATTTTATTTATTTTGTTTATTTTATTTATTTTATTTATTTTATTTTGTTTGTTTTGTTTGTTTAGTTTGTTTGTTTTTTTGGTTTTTTGGTTGACTCTGTTATTGTTAAAATTGTACCCAAAAAGGAAATACTGCCGGT
>NW_013570308.1:0-838 GCF_000499745.2 Eimeria mitis | reverse complement strand
ATTTGTTTATTTTATTTTTTTTTTTTTTTTTTATTTACTTTGTTTGCTTGTTCTTTGCTTTTATTTGTTTTTTTTTTATTTTTGGTTGAGTCTGTTATCGTTAAAATTGTACCCAAAAAGGAAATACTACCGGTGAGATATTTTATTTATTTTGTTTTGTTTGTTTAGTTTATTTATTTTATTTATTTTATTTTGTTTGTTTAGTTTATTTAGTTTGTTTGTTTTTTTGGTTTTTTGGTTGACTCCGTTATTGTTAAAATTGTACCCAAAAAAGAAATACTACCCGTGAGATATTTTATTTTTTATTTTATTTATTTTGTTTTGTTTATTTATTTTATTTTGTTTGTTTAGTTTATTTAGTTTTTTTGTTTTTTTGGTTTTTTGGTTTTTCGTTTTTTTTTTATTTTTTTGGTTGAGTCTGTTATCGTTAAAATTGTACCCAAAAAGGAAATACTACCCGTGAGATATTTTATTTATTTTGTTTTGTTTATTTTATTTTGTTTATTTTATTTTGTTTATTTAGTTTGTTTGTTTTTTTGGTTTTTTCGTTGACTCTGTTATTGTTAAAATTGTACCCAAAAAGGAAATACTGCCGGTGAAAAATTTGCCTTTTTAGTTTTTTTAGTTTTTTTTTTTAGTTTTTTTAGTTTTTTTTTTTAGTTTTTTTAGTTTTTTTAGTTTTTTTATTTTTTAGTTTGTTTGTTGTTTGTTTTTCTGGTTTTTCGTTTTTTTTGTTTTTTTGTTTACTTATTTGTTGACTCTGTTATCGTTAAAATTGTACCCAAAAAAGCAATTCTAAATTAACTAACATAATTAATTATAATTATATATATATATA
>NW_013570307.1:9062-9622 GCF_000499745.2 Eimeria mitis | reverse complement strand
GGGTGGATAGAGAAACACATCGGCAGAAGAAAACCTTATCTAGCTGTCTCTGCTTTCTTACATGCTGGTAATATATATATTTTGTTTAATTAAATAAATATAAATAAATATAAATAAATATATTTTAATATAAATATAGAAAGAGAGAGGGATACAGAGATAGGTTTGGTTTATATAGTTTAGGCTTGATAGAGAGAAACACATCGGCAGAAGAAAACCTTATCTAGCTGTTTCTGCTTTCTTACATGCTGGTATATATATATTTTATTTAATTAAATATAAATAAATATATTTTAATATAAATATAGAAAGAGAGACAGATACAGAGATAGGTTTAGTTTATATAGTTTAGGCTTGATAGAGAAAGAGAAACATTTCGGCAGAAGAAAACCATATCTAGCTGTCTCTGCTTTCTTACATGCTGGTATTTTATTTAATTAAATATAAATAAATATAAATAAATATAAATAAATATAAATAAATATAAATAAATGTAAATAAATATAAATAAATATAAATATAGAAAAAGAGAGGGATACAGCGATAGTTTTGGTTTACAT
>NW_013570307.1:8812-9041 GCF_000499745.2 Eimeria mitis | reverse complement strand
AAAAAAAAAAAAAAAAAAAAAAAAAAAAAAAATAAAAAAAAAAAACCAAAAAGAATAAATAAAAATATGTGTGTGTGTCTGCATGCAGCAACATTTATATGTTTAATGGGTCCCCCTGTATCTCTTTCTGTAGAAAACGGCTTAAAAGAATGGGCGTTTTTCTTTGCTTTTTTATTGGGTTTGTCTTGGGGCTGCAACGAGGTCACCTATCAGGCATTGGGGGCACAGC
>NW_013570307.1:8229-8744 GCF_000499745.2 Eimeria mitis | reverse complement strand
GTTTTTTGGTTGTTCTTTTGTTTTTTTTCTTTTGTTGAGGCTTTTGTTTTTTCTTTTGTTTTTTTTTTTTGTTTGTTATTTTGTTTTTTCTTTTGTTTATTCTTTTCGTTGTTATTTTGTTTTTTCTTTTGTTTGGTTGTTTAGTTTTTTGTTTTGTTGTTTAGTTTTTTGTTGCTTTTCTTTATTTTTTTCTTCGGTTGTTTATTCTTTTGTTCAGTTTTTAGTTTTGTTTATTCTTTTGTTTGGTTGTTTAGTTTTTTATTTTGTTTATTCTTTTGTGTGTTTATTTATTCTTTTGCCGCTTTTCTTTCTTTTTCCGTTTCCTAATACACCAAAAAACCAAAAAAAAAAAGAAAAAAAAAACAAACAAACAAACAAATAAATAAATAAATAAATAAATGTGTGTGTGTGTGTGTATACAGGCAATAGCAGTATCAGTAATTACTGTGGGGTCTACCTCTTGTGGTTTATTGCATGGGGTGTTGGGATCGTGTTGGGGATCGTCTGCAGCAGCC
>NW_013570307.1:7763-8129 GCF_000499745.2 Eimeria mitis | reverse complement strand
AACACACCAAAAAACCAAAAAAAAAAAAAACAAACAAAAAAAAATAAATAAATAAATAAATAAATAAATAAATAAATAAATGTGTGTGTGTGTATACAGGCAATAGCAGTATCAGTGATTACTGTGGGGTCTACCTCTTGTGGTTTATTACATGGGGTGTTGGGATCGTGTTGGGGATCGTCTGCAGCAGCAGTTCGTTTTCGTTTTTTTGTATTGGGGTGTATATACGGTGGTTTATTTTTTATTGGTACTTTATTTATGCTTTTTATTATAAAAGAAGAAATATATGAAACCACAAGAAATACACAAACACAAATCAACTTTAAACAATGGATACTAGAAGGACTACAATCTATACAAGAAATG
>NW_013570307.1:7340-7748 GCF_000499745.2 Eimeria mitis | reverse complement strand
AGGCGGGTTTGGTTTCTTGGTTTTTGGTTTGGTTTTGTTTTTGTTTTCGTTTTTTGTTTTTGTTTTTTTGTTTTTGTCTTTTGTTTTTTGTTTTTGTTTTTTGTTTTTGTTTCTTGTTTTGTTTTTGTTTCTTGTTTTGCTTTTATTTCTTTTTTGTTTTCGGTTTTGTTTCTCGTGTTTGTGTTTTTTTTTGTTTTTGTTTTTTGCTTTTGTTTCTTGTTCTGTTCTCGGTTTTGTTCTTTTGGTTTTTGGCTTTTTATTTTTTTGGTTTGTGTTTGTTTGTTTTTGTTTGTTTTTTGTTTGTTTTTTTTTTGTTTTTTTGTTTTATAGTATATATACAGTATACATACAATATACTCAATATAGCTTTTATATAAATAAAAAGCAAATATATTTTTATACATGTAT
>NW_013570307.1:6255-7165 GCF_000499745.2 Eimeria mitis | reverse complement strand
TTTTTTTTTTTTTTTTTTTTTTAGGCCTTTCTTTCTGTTGATGATCTCTTACGCATGCATGATAACAGCTGGCGGTGTAACGCCAATGATGCTTCCTTATTTTTGTAAATATATATTAAGGTCTTCATTCGCAACAGATTGGGCCCCCCTTCTCTTTACTGCTACTGCTGTTCTAGGCATGCCCCTTTGGGTTCTTTTGGGGGCCTCCTTTCTACAAGTAGAAAAAAAATGGAGATTTGTACTTGCTGGGGTAATTTATTTTACTTTATTTGTTTTTATTTTATTTGTTTTTAGTTATTTTTATTTATTTTTATTTAGTTTTGGTGTTTATACATCTATATTTGTGTTTATGGGGTCCTTCTAGGAGCTTCCTTTCAGCAAGTAGAAACAAAATGGAGATTTGTATTAGCTGGGGTAATTTATATTACTTTATATTACTTTATATTACTTTATTTTACTTTATTTGCTTTTTTTCCGTTTTTTTTTTATTTATTTTTGGTGTTTTTATGTCTTGTTTATATATGTGCCCCTTTGGGTCCTTCTGGGAGCCTCTTTTTCTTTGTTTCTTTATTTATTTTTATTTATTTTTATTTATTTTTATTTATTTTTATTTATTTTTATTTGTTTTTGGTGTTTATACATCTGTATTTGTGTTTATTTGGTCCTTCTAGCAGCCTCCTTTCTTTAAGTAGAAAAAAAATAAATATTTGTATTAGCTGGTTTAATTTATTACTTTTTATTTATTTTTATTTATTTTTATTTTTTATTTTTATTTTTGTTTGTTTATATATGGTGTTGAAATAAAATGGAGGTTTAGGGTTTAGGGTTTAGGGTTTAGGGTTTAGGGTTTAGGGTTTAAGGTGTTAATATATATATATAAACATTCCTTACACCCTCTAAATAATATTCT
>NW_013570307.1:4385-5236 GCF_000499745.2 Eimeria mitis | reverse complement strand
CAGATGTTGTTGATTATGATGAATTTAGAACGGGAGCTAGGTCAGTTTCTCCTTTATTTATTTATTTTATATTATTTATTTATTTATTTTATTTAATTTATTTTGTTTTATTTGGTTTTGTTTTGTTTTGTTTTGTTTATTTTGCTTTTGTTGCGTTTATTTTGGTTTTGTTTTAAGTGAAATAGTAAGAAACTAGATGTTGTTGATTATGATGAATTTAGAACGGGAGCTAGGTCAGTTTCTCCTTTATTTATTTATTTTATTTGTTTTATTTTATTTTATTTAGTTTTGTTGTGTTTTGTTTTGTTTATTTTGCCTTTGTTGCGTTTATTTTGGTTTTGTTTTAAGTGAAATAGTATGAAACCAGATGTTGTTGATTATGATGAATTCAGAACAGGAGCTAGGTCAGTTTCTCCTTTTTTTATTTATTTTATTTATTTTATTTAGTTTTGTTTTATTTTATTTTGTTTTGTTTTTTTTATTCTGCTTTATTCTGTCTTATTTTGGTTTATTTTGGTTTGTTTTAAGTGAAACCAGATGTTGTTGATTATGATGAATTTAGAACGGGAGCTAGGTCAGTTTTTTTTTCATTTATTTATTTATTTTATTTTATTTATTTTATTTTATTTTATTTTATTTTATTTTATTTTGTTTTGTTTTTTTATTTTGCTTTATTCTGTCTTAGTTTGGTTTATTTTGGTTTTGTTTTAAATAGTATGAAACTAGATGGTGTTCAGAACAGGAGCTAGGTCAGTTTCTCCTTTATTTATTTATTTATTTTTTTTATTTTATTTTATTTTATTTTATTTTATTTTTATTTTATTTTATTTTATTTCCTTTTTATTATTTAA
>NW_013570307.1:3947-4218 GCF_000499745.2 Eimeria mitis | reverse complement strand
AAAAATAATTTTTTTTTTTTTTTTTTTTTTGTGTGTGTGTTTGTGGTGTATGTACACAGACATGAAGCTCGTTTTGCGGGTGTATTTATGTTTTTTGCGAATATATTTGCGGGTTTAGGTTTAGAGTGTATGTTATTACTTTTAGATAAATATAATTATGATGGAAATAAACAAATAGGAGAGAAACAACCTGAAAATGTTTATTTAATTATTAAATTAGGGTTCGGGTGTACACTCCTTATTATGCTTCTCTTTATTATACCCGCCATGA
>NW_013570307.1:3385-3748 GCF_000499745.2 Eimeria mitis | reverse complement strand
GTTTGTTTGTTTTGTTTATTTATTTTATTTGTTTATTTATTTATTTTACTTGTTTTGTTTGTTTCTTTTTATTTCTTTTTGTTTTGTTTGTTTGTTTATTTGTGTGTGTACTTGTTTATTATTTATTTGTTTATTTATTTGTTTATCTATTTGTTTATTCGTTTTTATCTATTTTTATTTATTCTTATTTTATTTTTGTTTATTTTTATTTATATTTTTATTTATTTTATTTATTTTCTGTTTGTTTTTTTGTTTTTTGTTTTTTTTACTGTCCACATAGCATCATATAAATAAATAAAAAAATAAGCAAAATAAACAAATAAATAAAAATACAATTTTTCTCTCATTCATTCTTTCTCTCTC
>NW_013570307.1:3076-3285 GCF_000499745.2 Eimeria mitis | reverse complement strand
TTTTTTTTTTTTTTTTTTTTTTTTTTTTTTTTTTTTTTTTTTTTTTTTTTTTTTTTTTTTTAAAAAAAAACAGGAGATATTAGCAGCAATCCAGAAACGCATGCAGGGGGAGCATGCATGCGACCCTCTATACGGGGGCCCCCCTCTCCCTGCATATGAGAATATATCTTTGGTTTGGGGTGTACATACAGCTGAAGAGCCAGCTCCTG
>NW_013570307.1:2145-2271 GCF_000499745.2 Eimeria mitis | reverse complement strand
GCAGCAGCAGCAGCTGATGCGGCTTTTGCTGTGGTAAGGATGCTGCTGAGATTGCTGCTGCAGCAGCAGCTGCTGCTGCTGCTGCTGCTGCTGCTGCTGCTTCTCATCGTCAGTAACGGGAGCAGA
>NW_013570307.1:0-1132 GCF_000499745.2 Eimeria mitis | reverse complement strand
GCAGCTGCAACAAGCAGCAACTGCAGAAGCAGCAGCAGCAGCAAGCAGCTGCAACAAGCAGCAACTGCAGCAGCAGCAGCAGCAGCAGCAGCAGCAAGCAGCTGCATGCATACGTGCTGTATGTTTGTGTATTAACAAAAAGATAGAAACAGGTTATTCATCTCGTTTTCCTAGAGAGACCGCAGCAGCAGCTGCTGCAGCAGCAGCAGCAAGCAGCTGCAGCAGCAGCTGCAGCAGCTCCAGCAACAGACTGCAGCAGCAGCTGCTGCAGTAGCTGCAGCACTAGCAGCTGCAGCAGCAGCAGCAGCAGCAGCTCCAGCAAAGGCTGCAGCAGCTGCAGCAACGGCTGCAGCAGCTGCAGCAGCTGCAGCAGCAGCAGCAGCATCTGCTGCTGCACCAGCAAGGTATAAAACGTAAAACTAAAAAAATTAAAAAGATGAAATATATAAAATAAATAAAGAAATAGATAGAGAGAAACGAAAACAAATAAGGAAATAGATAGATAGAGAGAAAAAAACAAAAACAAATAAAGAAGTAGATAGATAGATAGATAGAGACAGAGACAAAAAGAAAAAAAAAATAAAAACAAAAGGAGATAAAAACAAAAACAAAAACAAAAAAACAAATATATATAAACGGCGATAAATAAACAAACAGAGAGAGATGCAGAAACACAAACAAAAAAACAAAAAAAATAAAAAAATAAAAAATAAAGAATAGATAGACAATACACAAAAGGATAGAACAATGCTTGTGTTTAGGTGCTGTGTTAGCGCCATAAACTATAAAACAAAAGAAAGAAGAAAATAAAAATAAAATAAATAAAATAAATAAAATAAAAAAAAGAAAAAGAAAGAAAAACAAATAAAAAATAAAATAGTGTTTATAAGTATAGAGAGAATCAGCAAGCAGCAGCAACGGCTCCCTCCTCCTTCTCCCATTAACTAACAAAAAAACGCATAAAAAACAAAAAAATAAAAAATAAATAAAAAAATAAATAAAAATAATAAATAAATAAAAAAATAAATTAAATAAATTAAATAAAAAACAACAAAAAAGCTACAATAGAATACAGCGGCTACTCTCTATCACGGGGCTGCATGCATCGTGGGGGGGGGGCCTAGGGGCTCAA
>NW_013570306.1:8901-9986 GCF_000499745.2 Eimeria mitis | reverse complement strand
ATATATATATATATATATATATATATATATATGTTTATAGAGGTTATTAAGAACACATGCTTATGAATGAAGATCTAGGGTTTAGGGTTTGGGGTGTTTAGGGTTTATAGTAAGGGTTTAGGGTTTAGGGTTTAGGGTTTAGGGTTTAGAGAGCTAATCCGTGTATTAGGATTTCGCGTTTTGAGGCAAACCCTAGCTGAACATCTTCCTAGTGTTTAGTGTTTAGTGTTTAGTGTTTAGGGTTTAGTAGGGTTTAGGGTTTAGGGTTTAGGGTTTACAGCGAGCCAGCCAGCTAGGTTGTCTGCGTTTCTGGGGAAACCATCGATAAGGAAGAAACCCCTAAACCCTTTTATTATCATCTTACGCAGCAACAAACTCAGTGTTATCTTCACTGGCACTATGCGCCCTGAACACAAACCCTAAACCCTAAACCCTAAACCCTAAACCCTAAACACTAAAGCCTTGAGAATGCTAGTTTTATCTTCACAGGTACTATGCGCCCTGAAACACAAACCCTAAACCCTAAACCCTAAACCCTAAACCCTAAAACATAAACCCTTGACAATGTTATCTTCACTGGGACTATGCGCCCTGAACACACAAACCCTAAACCCTAAACCCTAAACCCTAAACCCTAAACCCTAAACCCTTGACAATGTTATCTTCACTGGTACTATGCGCCCTGAACACAAACCCTAAACCCTAAACCCTAAACCCTAAACCCTTGAGAATGCTAGTTTTATCTTCACTGGGACTATGCGCCCTGAACACAAACCCTAAACCCTAAACCCTAAACCCTAAAACATAAACCCTTCACTGGTACTATGCGCCCTGCAACACAAACCCTAAACCCTAAACCCTAAACCCTTCACTGGGACTATACGTCCTGAAACACAAACCCTAAACCCTAAACCCTAAACCCTAAACCCTTGAAACACCCTAAATGAGCGTTATACGCCCCGAAACACAAACCCTAAACCCTAAACCCTAAACCCTAAACCCTAAAACTAGCCCTAAACCCTAAACCCTAAACCCTCGCATTTGAGCAGCATAAGCGCTGCATTGTCCCTGTGTATTGATCGCTT
>NW_013570306.1:6410-7586 GCF_000499745.2 Eimeria mitis | reverse complement strand
AAAAAAAAAAAAAAGAAAATATGGATGGTTGGGGTGTATAGGCAGCTCTTTTTCTGTTTATTTTTTTTTATTTTCTTCTTTTTTTTATTTTTTTTTTTATTTTTAATAAAAAACAAACAAAAATAAACAAAAAACTAAAATTTTTATATTGCATGCGGTGGGGCTGTTGCGCTGTCGCTCCTAAACCCTAAACCCTAAACCCTAAACCCTAAACCCTAAACCCTAAACCCTTAATTGTTGTTATTTTTTTTTTATTTTATGCTGCAGCTAAATTTGTGTTGAAATAAAAAAGAGAAATAAATAGACAAACTGAGGGTTTAGGGTTTAGGGTTTAGGGTTTAGGGTTTAGGGTTTACGGCTCCTCGTTTGTTTTATGCAGATAAAGGAGAAAGGGTTTAGGGTTTAGGGTTTAGGGTTTTGTTGTTGTTGTATATAATAAGAGAAAGAAAAAGAAATAATAAAAAAATAAATAAAAATAATGAAATAAATAAAATAAACTACAAAAAGGAGACAGAGCATATATATTTACACACACGTATATATATATATATATATATATATATATATATATATACATATATATAATATGTATAATGCGTGTATAATATATAGTATATATATACATAAATATTATATATAAATAGAGAGAGAGACAGAGAGAAAGAAAGAGACAAAGACAGCAGCGGCTTGTTCTTCGTTTGCTGCTGCAGCGACAACAACAGCAGCAGCAGCAGCTGCAGCAGCAGCAGCAGCAACAGCAGCAACAGCAGCAGCAGCAGCAACAGCAGCAACAGCAGCAGCAGCAGCAACAGCAGCAGGAGCAACAGCAGCAGCAGCAGGAGCAACAGCAGCAGCAGCAGAAGCAGCAGCAACAGCAGCAGCAGCAGAAGCAGGAGCAACAGCAGCAGCAGCAGCAGCAGGAGCAACAGCCGCAGCAACATCAGCAACAGCAGCAGCAGCAACAGCAGCAGCAGCAACGGCAGCAGCAGCAGCTGCTGCTGCTGCGTTGATCGCGTTAGTACAAACAAAAATAATAAAAATAAAACTGCTTTTGTCTATTATTTATTTGCTGCTGCTGCAGCAGCAGCAGCAGCAGCAGCAGCAGCACAAATATATCTATCTATCTGTCTTTTTCTTTTTCTGTTTGTCTCTATTGTTATATATATTATAATAAAT
>NW_013570306.1:6028-6310 GCF_000499745.2 Eimeria mitis | reverse complement strand
CTGCTGCTGCTGCTTCTGCTGCTGCTGCTCTTCCTGGGGTTCGGTCTTGAGGCGCAGCAGCAAACAACTTGCTGCTGCTGTTGCTGCTGGGTCTGCTGCTGCAGCTGCTGCTGCTGCTGCTGCTGGCTTTCCTTTTGCTGCAGCAGCAGCAGCAGCAGCAGCAGCAGGATCTCCTATGCTGCTCAGCAGCTGCTGCAGCGAACTGCAGCAGCAGCGCAGCTGCCACGGCATCTGCCTGCAGCAGCAAACAAAACACGAGGTGTACATACACCTTAAACATAT
>NW_013570306.1:5523-5772 GCF_000499745.2 Eimeria mitis | reverse complement strand
TAAAATAAAATAAAATAAAATAAAATAAAATAAAATAAAATAAAATAAAATAAATAAATAAATAAATAAAATAAAACAGATAAAAGTTAATAAAAGACAAAAACAAATAAATAACCAAAGACAGTCTCGCTTGCTGCTGCTGCTGCAGCTACTGCTGCTGCTGCTGCTGCTGCTACTGCTGCTGCTGCTGCTTCTTCAGCTGCTTCTTTTGCTGCTTCTTTTGCTGCAGCTTCTGCTTAGGCAACGAGT
>NW_013570306.1:4978-5270 GCF_000499745.2 Eimeria mitis | reverse complement strand
TCAGCTGCTTCTTTTGCTGCTTCTTTTGCTGCAGCTTCTGCTTAGGCAACGAGTCTGCTGCTGCTGCTGCACTTGCAGCAGGAGCAGCAGCAGCAGCAGCAGCAGCACTGCCCTTCTTTTTGATTTTCTTACTCTCTATTTGTGCTTTGGTCGTCTCCCCGCTGCTGCTGCTGCTGCTGCTGCTGCTGTTGCTGCTGCTGCTGCTGCTGCTGCGTTTATTTTTTCTCTGTGGCGGTTGCTGCACTAGCGAGCTGTCTGGTTGTTGTTTTCTTTTTTGCTGCTGCTGCTGCTG
>NW_013570306.1:1708-1944 GCF_000499745.2 Eimeria mitis | reverse complement strand
TGCTGCATGTTGTTGGATCTTATCTGATCTGCAAGGGCATTTCACTTCGGTTACTACTGCTGCAGCAGCCCCCCCTGCTGCTGCTGCTGCTGCTGCTGCTGCTGTTGCCGCTGCTGCTGCTGCTGCTGTTTGTCTGCACATATGGATGGCTCTAAGCCTCTACCCCACCTCGGGGTACCGGGGGCTAGCACCTCCCCCCAGCAGCAGCAGCAGCAGCAGCAGCAGCAGCAGCAGCA
>NW_013570305.1:8467-9270 GCF_000499745.2 Eimeria mitis | reverse complement strand
GAGAGGCAGCCACCCCACTGCTGCCTCCTTGGATTGCATTGCTGGGTCCCGAGGCCGATCAGGTATAAGCCAGTGAATCGACTATAACAAGAATAGAATCATGACCCCGAGGAGTCAGAAGTAAGTCGGTATAAAATCCAAGCTAACATGGCTCCATCGTCGTGAAGGGATGAGCAGTGGTTGAAGAAGTTTCGCCGGTTTCTGCGATATCGTTCTCGATGTTCTACGTATGCACACGAAACTCTTAAACGTGCTACTCCCAATACTGGACTTCGGCTTGTGCCCCCGCTTATTTTAACGAATTACACTGCGGCATCTGGCGGATCTCACGATAATGGCGAAACGCTCCAATACATACAAGTCCCAGCCACTACACGCCGGAAGCCCCGTAGTATGCGCTGTCTACAATCTGGGCATGAGGCAGGCTGAGGCACATTATTTTATGCAAACGCTCTAGCAGTCCACGGTTCGCCTACAACCCGTCTGTGCCGTGCGACCATCGCCTCGCGCAAGCATACTGCCTTGAACGCAACCCAGGTAGAGAAGCGTGAAGCTTGTTCTACCCAGTCTCGGACAACCCATTCCCTACCACGGGCCAGCATGCGGAAGCCATAGGCAAGTGCAAACTAAGCTAAGGAACACCTCTGCCGTGCCCGTTGAAACGCCAGAGCGATAAGCAGCAAAAAGCGCTCAAGACGCGGAGCCTGGCAACTCAATCGTACCCACAAACCTGACACAATGCTCATTTCTAAACATGAGGACGTTAATATCGATGACCACAGGTTTTAAATACAAACCGCGCC
>NW_013570305.1:7660-8278 GCF_000499745.2 Eimeria mitis | reverse complement strand
AAAAAAAAAAAAAAAGCACAGTCGCGGGCTTCCCAACTCGCCCCAGCACCCTTCGCAATCAGTGGCAGTCCGTCTCAAGACACCCCCAAAGCGGCCTCAGTTTATGGCAGCCCCAAGCATCAAATAGTTGCAAGTCAGTTAGGCTGCCCAGTGCGCGGCGATCGAACTGCCAAATCTCCTCTTGTGTACCATGCAACACCGTGCAAACATGCAGTCACAGCAGCTGTGTCACAGCGAACGTAAACATAGTGCAAATGCGCCAAACTACAAGGCCCTTCCGAAGCGCTGAATTTCCATGCATATTCAGGAGCGCTGCCGACAGCAACCTTTTTCCTGCACGTCTGCTCCCCTAAGCACTGCTTCCGTGAACTGTTGCTCCCTGTCCGTTGGACTACTCCATCTTGCGTATCCACATAACCCAATACTCCTCAATCACGCAGACAGACAGCTATGTGGCCGAGTCAGGCACCGCCAAGGCGAAAGATGCGGAGTCTCGCCCTAAACGCATACATACAAACACTCCTCTGATAAAGCTCTCGTTTTCAGTTCTAACCATTCGAGTATATTCGGTTAAATAAAACTCCTTGACGCCCCTGTATCTAATAAACCCTCGCATCC
>NW_013570305.1:2504-7458 GCF_000499745.2 Eimeria mitis | reverse complement strand
CAGCATCACATGCCTCTGAATTAGCTGCCCAGATTTGTTCCCGTTCGATTCATTCCCGTTCGATTCGTTCCCGTTCGATTCGTTCCCGCCTCTCTCACGACCACTACGTCTCAAAGTTTTGCATCAACGCCTAGGCCCTCCCGGTTAATCGGTTTGCTCCCACATTAGTTCAGAGTACGACGTATTATCTGATCTTGGGTTTCCGGCCAGTGTACGTCGACCAGTTGGTCAATCGCTGGCATAGTGGTCCTTCCCATATGCCGTTGCCTTTTCCTCCGGTAATCCCGCGAAGTAGCACATCAGCAGTTCCTCTTCGGGAATAGTTTCTCCCTGAGCGACTACTTCGGCAATCGAACGATGTACTCGTTGTAGTCTCCCCGCCAGCGATTGTTCCCCGAACGCTCCATCATATTTCGCGCGACAGTGAGCAGAATCTCTCGCACAGCCTTTCTCGTACGAGTTGCCAATCTGCCATTTCCGTCCCCGAGCGCTGCATGAGTTCCGAATGTACCATGGCCTTGCCCGTCAAGTACTTCCTTAAATGGAGTCCCCACTGTTCTTCTGGTACCTCCATTTCTCGGAAGTCCTGTTCTAACTGACAAAGGAAGGAACGCATGTTGGTCCCGTCGTCGTCACGGCGATTCCCTTTCTGGGGGTTGGTTCGGCTTTCGGCGATGTCTCGGCTTTCGTCAGTCACTTGGCAATGCAGCTTCAATAATTCCAATTTCCACTCGAAAGGATGTTTTCGGGATTTCCCAGGGTCTGCGATTCCTTCAACGTCCTGGTCCTGGTTCCTCGCGGGGTCAAGCCCTTCCTACTCACAGTCGGCTCGCCTCAATTTCCAGCTCGGGAAAGCTCCGACTCCACAGTGCTAGCCTCCAGTCTGTGTCACAACAAGATTCCCAGCCTTGCCAACTCGGCAGCCCTTCTAATTTCCCGCAGCGCCTCTTCGACGGCGGCATGGTCATTCAGATTCTTCTCCCTTAGGTATTTCGACCTCGCCAGCGAGCGCTCGATAAAGTTCGGGGCCGTACGCTCAATCAGCTTGCAGTAGTCCGGCATCTTCACCCCTTTCGATGGCGTCCGCCCGGCGACGGATTTCCTCTCCCAATATTACCTCGTCGACCCCCAAGAAATCCTACCATATCTCGTCGTTTTCAAGAACGCAGCCCTTTGTTCTTCGATGTAATCCCTTTCTTTGGCGCCCGAAATCCATCCGGCGCATCTTCCCAATCCTTTCGCTTGATATCGTGTCGAGCTGCGCAGGCTCTTCATGTCATGTTGATAGCATGTGCAGCTCGCGCGTCAGCGCTGGATCGAATATCTCAGCGAGGTCCAGCCGTCGCTCAGTCGCCGACTGTATCAGTTTTTGTATGTTCTCTTACCGCCGCACCTCCTCATTAACCATCTTGCGGTACTCTGAGGCTAACTGTACCCTTCGATTCCATAATATCTCTCATTCTGGCCAAGTCCCTTCTTCTCTGGTGCGTTTGGCTATCTTGTTCATCCTGAGGACTATCGCCTTTGGTCGTCGTCCTGTTTCCAGGAGAGATGATTTTCGTGGTGATACTTTGTTACTGTAGCCCTCAGGACACGTGCGTCATGAATTGCTAAAGAGCGACCAATCGTCTCTTGAAACAACGAATTACATCTCGTTCCCCTTCTGCAGCCACTCTGCCCGTCGGATAGGGCCTTCGAGTTACACTGTTAGTGCCTTCATTTTTGTTCTTTTTCCTCTCTTCGTCCGCCTTGGAGCTGCTATCTTCCTTGGCCTGCGGCCTTTCTACACCCTGCATATCTCGCACTGTACGTTTCCTCTTCGCTCGCCACGTATTCAGCGGATATCCGAGTATTTCCAACCTCAAGACCGCTGTTTTGCCGCCGCTGCAGACTCTGCAAAGAGTTCCGTAAGGCTGTTGTCCCGCTGTACTCTCTTCTGTCAAAAGCCACGGGGGTATAAGATATTCTTCTTGGCCTGTCTGATCTACCGCGTCATGTCCCGCACGGGATGTGCCCTCGTTGGTTCCGTTCCCGTTCCCATGAGTTTGGATCCCGCTCGCCGATGACCCGTGCCTCCGGCTTTCGTTCCCGTCGCTCGCCTGATCGTTCCGTTTTGCAGAAGTGGAGATGTTAATGGCATTCGGTCCCGACGCTACTAGGTGCGCCCTGCCATTATTTCGTTCTGGCCTAGGACATTTCTCTCCCCCAATGCCTAGGCCTTCTCGTTTAACCGTGACTCTCCCTCCCGCGGCTCTGTGTGCATTGCCGTGATGACCCGCGGATTTCCGTTCGTTGTTCGACGGTTCGTTGCACAATCCCTAGCGTAGTGATCCATTCCGCCGCACTTCGAGCAAGTTTCGCCTCTCCGTCTTGCTACGCCATTACGCAGGGGACATTCCCTTCCCAAGTGCCCCTGGCCTGTACACTCGAAGCAACGTGTTGTATCTCTTTCCCCGTCCATCGTCGTTCTCCCCGTCGAATAGGTTTTACGATTGACGCCGTGGACAGCCTCGTTGTGGCGTCTGTTCGCCTCTCCGTATTCCCTGAGGTGACTCCTTCGCTTAGGTCTCGGCTTCTCTGCTCCCTGCAGCTCCTGTTGCGCACGTTTTCTCTGGGCCCTCCACAGATTGAATGGAACCATGTACGCTCTCAGCGCATTCGCGGCCTCGTTCCACGTCGAAAATGTCCGCTTGCCTTTGTCGGTCAGCTCGTCTCCGATATCCGTGGGTAATCCGGCGAGGAAGTACATAATCAGGTCGTGTCCGGGCAGTTCTTCTCCATTGGATACTATGTCTGAGAACTCGTTGCAATATTCGTTGTAATTGCCAGTCCACTCGTTTTCTTTCATCTGGCTTAACATGACGTCCCGCGTATACCCGAGGAACCTTTCGCAAAGTCTTTCACACACCAGTTGCCAGTCTGTCATATCTATTCCTGGCCTAACTACGAAATTCCACTGTGTAGCGGCGCGTCCTGTTAGGTATTTGCGTATCAGTACACCCCATTGAGCCTCCGCGATTCCCATTTCCCGAAATTCCCGCTNTCTGGTCCCGCTTCGGTTGCTGCCATTCTTGACTGCATTATGAGATCTGCCCCTTTCTTCGTTTCGCCTGCACTTCCTTTCTGGTCGCACCGCATTTGTTGGAAAAATCGAGCCATTTCCAACTTCCAGGCCGTGGTCGGGTCAACAGCGTTTGGCGTGGCCTCGTCCTGGCCGAGGGTGTCTTCGCCCGCTTCGAGTGACGCCTCATCCTTGTCCATCGTACGAAGGTCAGTTTCCTGCTCCGGAGTGGCCGTTATTGTGTCAGTCCCTCTGCCCGGTGTTGTCTGGGTCTCCGTCAGGTTGCAAGTCTTCCCCCTGGAAGGAGGCAACCTTCGTGTCTTATGCCTACGGAGTTCCGAAAGTGTCATCTTGGGAATTTGCGGCTCGTTTTCTTGCGTATCCAGCATTGCCTTCGGTCGTCCTGTAGCAAGTCAGTCCGCCAACGATTTATTTCAACCGCTCGCCGCCTAGTGGGCTAACACTTCCCTGGGTTCGGACTTGGGAGGNGGAAGCCATCAAAGACTTGAGGGGTGGAGGGTTTAGGGTTTAGGGTTTAGGGTTTAGGGTTTAGGGTTTATGTAATGACCTCGGCGGTCAAATACTCTTAACCTCAAGCAGGTTCGGTGACTCAATACAGAGAATGTGCGTTGTCCGGAAACGTTAAGTCAAAACTCGGTTCGAGTTCAACGTATTTCAATGTTTTTCGTGATCAAAAAACCGTTTTTTCCCCTTCCTGACACGCCCCTGGCCTCTGCAGGCGTCGTGGGCGCCATCCTCTGGATGCGGCCGACTCGCCCCGCACTGTGTCGGCCTCTGTTCTTGTCTGATTTCGGCTACGATCCTTGTGTGCCAAATCTACTATTCCAGTTAGACTCAATTAACTCTCTTTGCTAGTTTCCGGCTTACTTAGCTCGTTCTCACTCCTTACTCCCCATAATTACCTATCGTTATTGATTGCAGCTACTTGTAGTGCTAGCGCACTACAGTTTAGGGTTTAGGGTTTAGGGGTTAGGATCCGCAGCCGACTGAGATTCAGCTGCAGCAGAAAAGAAGAACAAAATAAACACTAAACCCTAAACCCCAAACCCTAACAATAATTTATTATTATTATTATGGTTTAGGGTTTAAGGTTTAGGGTTAAGGGTTTAGGGTTTAGGGTTTAGGGTTTAGGGTTCAGGGTCACTACCGCCGACAGTCGGTGTGCAGGAGACGGCCAATCGATAACTAAATATAAATAAACTTTTTTTTATTTTTTTATTTTAATTGTTTTTATTGAGGGTTTAGGGTTTAGGGTTTAGGGTTTAGGGTTTAGGGTTTAGGGTTTAGGTGTGCGCTCGAACCAGACCGCCAGACCTGTCCGTACAGGGGGCCCCCTGGCAGCCCTAAACCCTAAACCCTAAACCCTAAACCCTAAACCCTAAACCCTAAACCCTAAATAAGAAGCCCTAAGTTATCAATCCTAAGATATGAACACACCCTAAACCCTAAACCCTAAACCCTAAACCCTAAACCCTAACAACTATTCCCCAAACCCTAACCCTCAAAACCCCTAAACCCTAAACCCTAAACCCTAAACCCTAAACCCTAAACCCTAAACCCTGATTTCCTTTCCTTTTCTAAATAAGCAATTTCTTCTCTCCCCTTCTCCCCCTTTCTCCCCCGTCTCCCCCCCGCAACCCTAAACCCTAAACCCTAAACCCTAAACCCTAAACCCTAAACCCTAAACCCTAAACCCTAAACCCTAATGTTGCGTGCAAGAAGTTCTTTTCGCAGTAATTGTTTAGAGGGTTTAGTAGCGGTGATTACTGGCGGGGGTTCAGGCATAGGCAAGGGGATAGCGAGGGTTTACATGCAGCATGGGGCTAGGGTTTGTATTCTATCAAGAAATATAAACACTCTACAAAACACCGC
>NW_013570305.1:301-602 GCF_000499745.2 Eimeria mitis | reverse complement strand
TTTTTTTTTTTTTTTTTTTTTTTTTTTTTTTTTTTTTTTTTTTTTTTTTTTTTTTTTTTTTTTTTTGGGACTGTAGAAGATGTTGCTGCTCTTTGTCTCTTTCTCTGTCTCCCTGAAGCTAGGTTTGTTCTTTCTTTCTTTTTATTTTTATTTTTGTTTTTATTTTTATTTGTTTTTATTTTTATTTGTTTTTGTTTTTGTCTTTGTTTTATTTATTTGTTCTTCTTTTTTTTTTTTTTGGCGGCTTGTTGTTGCTTTCTGTTTTACTTTTTTTGCTTTATTTTTTACTTTTTTGTTTTGT
>NW_013570305.1:0-278 GCF_000499745.2 Eimeria mitis | reverse complement strand
TTTTTTTTTTTTTTTTTTTTTTTTTTTTTTTTTTTTTTTTTTTTTTTTTTTTTTTTTTTTTTGTTGTTGGGGCGTTAATACACCTCCATTACAATAAATAATAAATTATATTAATCCTCAATTTATATTTATTTATTTATTTATTTATTTATTTATTTATTTATTTATATTTATTTATTTTTTTATTTATATATTTATTTATATATATATTTACATAAATACAATTACAACATAAACCCTCCCCTCCCCCTCCCCTCCCCCTCCCCCTAAACCCTAAA
>NW_013570304.1:9784-9903 GCF_000499745.2 Eimeria mitis | reverse complement strand
CAAACCCTAAACCCTAAACCCTAAACCCTAAAAAATTAAGTACTGAAGCGTCAGCTATCGGAAAAAGCCCTTTCTCCTCACAACCAATAAACTCAACCACCACATACACACTGCTGCAC
>NW_013570304.1:8730-9684 GCF_000499745.2 Eimeria mitis | reverse complement strand
AAACCCTAAACCCTAAACCCTAAACCCTAAACCCTCACCGCTACATGAGGCTGACGAACGTCGATGAGGCGCACAGTTCTATCGTAAGAAGCAGAGGACAGCATGGAGGCCTCTGAGGGGTGCCACTGCACTGCTTGCACCTGCAAAACCCTAAACCCTAAACCCTAAACCCTAAACCCCAAACCCTAAACCCTAAACCCTAAACCCTAAAAAATTAAGTACTGAAGCGTCAGCTATCGGAAAAAGCCCCTTCTCCTCACAACCAATAAACTCAACCACCACCTACACACTGCTGTACAAACCCTAAACCCTAAACCCTAAACCCTAAACCCTAAACCCTAAACCCTCGCCGCGAGGGTTTACCTTGTTTTCGTGGAATTTGTATGTGGCCAGGCAACTGCCCGTAGACAAGTCCCAAACCTTCGCTGTCTCATCAGCACTCCCGCTAGCCAGAGCCTCTCTGTATACAAACCCTAAACCCTAAACCCTAAACCCTAAACCCTAAACCCTAAATTCTGAACCCTAAACCCTACAGTGTCAAGCTAAAGAGATCGTTTTCAATGCTGGATAGGCGGTGTAAACCCTCGAACCCTTTGCAGTGCTGTAGGTCATAGAAAAACCCTAAACCCTAAACCCTAAACCCTAAACCCTAAACCCTAAACCCTTGTTTGCTTACTCTTTCAATGGGGAGACATGAAGAGACATAACAGGTCCTTCATGTGCATCCGGTGATTTAATTTGTTTATTTTTTTTTTTTCCTTTTTTACCCCCACCACCCCCCTGCTGCTGCTGCTGCTGCTGCTGCTGCTGCTGCTGCTGCTGCAGTCCGAGTGTATATACAGGTTCAAGTGTATCCAACACATCTAAATCATAAATATTTATAAAACAATCAAAACTACCAACAGCAACTAAATTACGCCGAGGAGAGCTCGGCATCAACCCCAGCCACTCTAA
>NW_013570304.1:8470-8630 GCF_000499745.2 Eimeria mitis | reverse complement strand
CTAAACCCTAAACCCTAAACCCTAAACCCTAGATATTTTATACACCATATACACAACTGTTAAAAAAAAAGGAGGAGATGAGTTGTATGCGTCAGGAAATTAGGGGTTTTAGGGTTTAGGGTTTATACAGAGTATATAGGGTGTATATAGATAGAGTTTC
>NW_013570304.1:7284-8370 GCF_000499745.2 Eimeria mitis | reverse complement strand
GCTGCTGCTGCTGCTGCTGCTGCTGCTGCTGCTGCTGCAGTCCGAGTGTATATACAGGTTCAAGTGTATCTAACACATCTAAATCATAAATATTTATAAAACAATCAAAACTACCAACAGCAACTAAATTACGCCGCGGAGAGCTCGGCATCAACCCCAGCCATTCTAGACAAAGAGGAAAACCCCCGCACTGAACACAAACCCTAAACCCTAAACCCTAAACCCTAAACCCTAAACCCTAGATATTTTATACACCATATACACAACTGTTAAAAAAAAAAGGAGGAGATGAGTTGTATGCGAAAGGAAATTAGGGTTTTTAGGGTTTAGGGTTTATACAGAGTATATAGGGTGTATATATATAGAGTTTCTAGGGTTTAGGGTTTAGGGTTTAGGGTTTAGGGTTTAGGGTTTAGGGTTTACCATGATATCGTGGTGTACATATAAACTGGCGGTTTGTGTGTCGTGTATATACACCTCAAGAGAGCTGAAGTCATGTTCTGCTGCAGCAGCAACTAAAACTAAATCTGTATTTAATATTTCGTTTGCTGCTGCTTCTTCTTCCTCATCTGCTGCTGCTGCTGCTGCTGCTGCTGCTGCTGCTGCTTGTCTGTCTGTTAGTGCTGAAACACCATCAGACGCTAACACACCAAATATGTTGCTCAGCGCACCCTCTGTATTCACACACACAAACCCTAAACCCTAAACCCTAAACCCTAAAACCCTAAACCCTAGAAACCCTAAACCCTAAAAAACCCTAAACCCGAGAAACCCTAAACCCTAGAACCCCTACTAAACCCTAGAGGGGTTTATATAATATTAAAAAATAGGGTTTAGCGTTTACGGTTTGGGGTTTCGTGGCATCTTAAGAAAAAGAAAGGGTTTAGGGTTTAGGGTTTAGGGTTTAGGGTTTAGGGTTTACCGTCTTCTTCGTCATCCTCTTCCTCCTCATCCTCCTCCATGCTGTTCTCAGAATCTGTGTAATCGCTTTCTTCTTTTTCTGCTGCTGCTTGCTGCCGCAGCAGCTTTTGCTGCTGCTTCTTGCTGCTGCTGCTGCTGCTGCTGCTGCTGCTGCTGCTGCTGGAT
>NW_013570304.1:6934-7184 GCF_000499745.2 Eimeria mitis | reverse complement strand
CTGTCTGTTAGTGCTGAAACACCATCAGACGCTAACACACCAAATATGTTGCTCAGCGCACCCTCTGTATACACACACACAAACCCTAAACCCTAAACCCTAGAAACCCTAAACCCTAAAAACCCTAAACCCTAAAAAACCCTAAACCCGAGAAACCCTATACCCGAGAACCCCTACTAAACCCTAGAGGGGTTTATATAATATTAAAAAATAGGGTTTACGGTTTATGGTTTAGCGTTTCTTGGCATCC
>NW_013570304.1:6066-6606 GCF_000499745.2 Eimeria mitis | reverse complement strand
TCATCCTCACAAACCCTAAACCCTAATAAACCCTAAACCCTAATAAACCCTAAACCCTAAACCCTAGGTTGTAGGTTGTAAACCCTAGAAAGAGAGAAGAACAATCGAGCCTTCTGCTGCTACACCCAACAGAGACAATCACCAACAAACCCTAAACCCTAAACCCTAAACCCTAAACCCTAATTCAGGAATGCATGGGTTTCAATGCCATTGCATGCACGACAGAAACCCTACAAACCCTAAACCCTAAACCCTAAACCCTAAACCCTAAACCCTAGTCCTCAAGGATTCTTTTTTATTTTATTTTTTTATGCAAAAAGAAAAAAATTTGTTTATTAAATTTATCGATTGGAAGGCACAGCTCGGCTGCTGTGGGGCGGGGCCCAAACCCTAAACCCTAAACCCTAAACCCTAAACCCTAAACCCTAGATTCTAAACCCTAAATACTAAACCCTCGAGTATAAATATAAAAATAAAAAAGAATATAATTCTTTTATTTTCCTGTTTTCAAAATGAAGATATTTTATTACGTAGCTGCAT
>NW_013570304.1:3984-5864 GCF_000499745.2 Eimeria mitis | reverse complement strand
GCAGTAGCAGCAGCAGCAGCAGTAGCAGTAGGAACAGCAGCAGCAACAGCAGCAGCAGCAGCAGCAGCAGCAGTAGCAGTAGCCTATAGTTGAGTCCCGCTATACCCTTTGGGGGTATCAGCTCAATAGCTAGCTGCATACATACATCTCCGACTCGTAGCTAGCTAGCTAGCTAGCTAGCTAGCTAGCTAGCTAGCTAGCTAGGCACCTAGATGGCTAGCTGGCTAGCTAGCTGGCCAGCTAGCTAGCTAGCTAGCTAGCTAGCTAGCTAGCATTCGTACATATTCAAAAAAGCAATATGGATGCCCCCATTAAGTCGTGGGGTGGTTGGTTCTAAGGCAGACGAAATAGAGGGTTTAGGGTTTAGGGTTTAGGGTTTAGGGTTTTCGCTTGATTGAGGGTTTCTGAGGCCGCCATCTGAGCTGCTGTTGCTGCTGTTTGTACTTGTCTACCTCTCCACCATCTGCTGCAGTAACTGCTGCACAGTTAGGGTTTAGGGTTTAGGGTTTAGGGTTTAGGGTTTAGGGTTTAGGGTTTTGTTCTTAGGGTTTAGGTGTACGTACACCTCAGCCGCTGCGGGCCCTGCAGGCTCAAATAGAAACAGAAAAGGAGAGACAAAGAGAAAGACAGAGAGAAGGAGAGACAAAGAGACAGAGAGACAAAGAGACAGAAAGAGAGACAGAGAAACAGAGAGACAGAGAGACAGAAAGAAAGAGAGACAGAGAGACAGAGAGACAGAGAGACAAAGAGAAAGAGAGACAGAGAGACAAAGAGAAAGAGAGACAGAGAGACAAAGAGAAAGAAAGAAAGAGAGAAAGAGAGACAGAGAGGGAGACAGAGAGAAAGAGAGACAGAGGGGAGAGAAAGAGAGAAACGGAGACAGAGAGAAAGAGAGACAGAGAGACGGAGACAGAGAGAAACAGAGACAGAGAGATAGAGAGACAGAGACAGAGAGACAAAGAAAGATAAAAAGAAAAAAAAAGAAGAAAAGGAGACAAACAGCAGCCGCCACTAAAACTGTCTCCTTCTGTCTCCTTTCTGTCTCCTTCTGTCTCCTTTCTGTCTCCTTTCTGTCTCCTTTCTGTCTCCTTCTGTCTCCTTTCTGTCTCCTTCTGTCTCCTTCTGTCTCCTTTCTGTCTCCTTTCTGTCTCCTTTCTGTCTCCTTTCTGTCTCCTTTCTGTCTCTCTCCCTTTCTGTCTCTCCCCCTTTCTGTCTCTCTCCCTTTCTCTCTCTCTCTCTCTCCTTTTCTGTCTGTCTCCTTTTCTATTTGTCTCTCTTTCTGTCTGTCTCCTTTTGTTTTTTTTGTGTTGAGTGTGTGTCTCTCTTTTTTGTTAGCGGAGACATCTTCAGGTGTATGCAACTAAACAACTGCTGCTGTTTGTCTCCTTTTTCTTTTTTGTTCTCTTTGTTTCTCTCTTTGTCTCTGTCTCTGTCTCTCTTTCTCTGTCTCTCTGTCTCTCTGTCTCTCTGTCTCTTTCTTTGTCTCTTTCTCTGTCTCTCTCTCTGTCTTTATCTTTGTCTCTATCATTCTATCTCTGTCTCTGTCTCTTTCTCTGTCTCTGTCTCTGTCTCTTTCTCTGTCTCCTTCTCTTTCTCTTTCTCTTTCTCTTTCTCTTTATCTGTCTCTTTCTCTGTCTCTGTCTCTTTCTCTGTCTCTTTCTCTGTTTCTGTCTCTCAGTCTGAGTTGCGTTGTCTGTCTCCTTTCTATCTTTTTTGTTTTTTTTTGTTTTTATTTTTTTCTTTTTGTGTGTGTCTCTGTATCTCTTTCTGTTTGTCTGTCGCTCTGTCTCTGTTTCTGTCTCTGTCTCCTCTCCTTCTTTTCTTTATTTCTTTCTCTCTGTCTCTTTTCTTTTCTCTTTTTCTCTCTCTGGCTTTACCTG
>NW_013570304.1:711-832 GCF_000499745.2 Eimeria mitis | reverse complement strand
GCAGCAGGATGAAGAATCTGCGATACGGTTCTCGTGTTCGTGCTTTTTTACATGACTCTACAACAGCTGCGTGTTTATATATTTTGTTGTCTTTGTCTTTATGTGTTTTGCTGCTGCTGTA
>NW_013570304.1:428-611 GCF_000499745.2 Eimeria mitis | reverse complement strand
CAGCAGCAGCAGCAGCAGCAACAGCAGCAACAGCAGCAGCAGCAGCAGCAGCAGCAGCAGCAGCAGCAGGATGAAGAATCTGCGATACGGTTCTCGTGTTCGTGCTTTTTTACATGACTCTACAACAGCTGCTTGTTTATATATTTTGTTGTCTTTGTCTTTATGTGTTTTGCTGCTGCTGTT
>NW_013570304.1:0-328 GCF_000499745.2 Eimeria mitis | reverse complement strand
TAGCTGCAGCACAATCTCTTCTCCTATACCTGAGCTGCAGCCGGTGACAGCACAGACTTTCCCCTTCATATGCTGCTGCTGCTGCTGCTGCTGCTGCTGCTGCTGCTGCTGCAGCGGCTGCAGCAGCAGCAGAAACTCTATAACACGAAAGAGAAAAGGGCGATGGTCAAGGGGAGATAAAGACAGAGGCAAACGGTAACCCTCAGCTATGCGTCTGAGGGACCATAGCCAGATTGCTGCTGCTGCTGCTGCTGCTGCTGCTGCTGCTGCTGCTGCTTTGTTGCTGCTACATGCTGCTGCTGCTGCTGCTCTTATTTCATTAGGATAA
>NW_013570303.1:28907-29724 GCF_000499745.2 Eimeria mitis | reverse complement strand
GGCATTCATTGAGAATAAAGAAAACCAAAAAAAAAACTAAACTTTTTGTCTCTCGCCAATCCAGCCCCAACACTCCTCGCTTCTGAGGCTCGCCGCCAGCGTTCACCTGTATATATAGAAACACGCATGCATGCATGCATGCATGCATGCATGCATGCATGCATGCATGCATGCATGCATGCGGTTTTGTATGATGCTGATGATGCTATACTGCTGCTGCTGCTGATACTACACTGCTGCTGTTGCTGCTGCTGCTGCTGCTACGCTGCTGCTGCTGCTGCTACTACTACTACTACTACTACTACTACTACTACTACTGCTCCTGCTCCTGCTGCTGCTGCTGCTGCTGCTGCTACTGCTGCTGCTGCTGCTGCAGCTGACCTGCACGAGTACATTGAGTGTAGTATCAGCAGCAGCAGCTTCGTGCTGCAGTGCAGCAGCAAGTTTGGTTGAGTCGACAGAATCAACAGAAAATAAATTAGAGACAGAGCGCAGCAGCTGCCGCACTTTGTTTGTCTGTAAACCCCCTGAAACACAAACCCTAAACCCTCATAAACCCTAAACCCTCATAAACCCTAAACCCTAATAAACCCTAATAAACCCTAAACCCTAGAGGCTGAGTTTTGTTTGTTTTTATGTAGATGCAAAAAACATTAAATACACGTAATTTATCTTAATATACACATGCGGATGTATGACGTATATAAAAAACCCTAAACCCTAAACCCTAAACCCTAAACCCTAGAAGGCTATGAAACAGCCACAACAACAACCCCACCCTCCACACCATTCCTTTCATCAGAAGAACAGCAACAAC
>NW_013570303.1:24823-26287 GCF_000499745.2 Eimeria mitis | reverse complement strand
CCCTAAACCCTAATCCTCTCAGGGGGCAGCAGCAAACAACCGAGATGGTGCGGAGTTATAACACCAGGGGACGTGGCGGCCAGCTGAGTGAGCCCTCATCAAACCCTAAACCCCAAACCCTAAACCCCAAACCCTAAACCCTAAACCCTAAACCCTTCCTGCGTCTCTAACCCCCATCAGCCCTTCCCCCCCTCTTTTCTTTATTTCTTCTCTTCTTTATTTCACTAAGCTCCAACAGGGGGGCCCCGGGGGCCCCCCAGCTGTACCCACCGCGGGGGCCCTTGGCAATCACTGGGGGCCCCTCAGGGGCCCCCCCTCATATCGGACCCCTTTCCTCAGGGGCCCCCCAGGGGGGCCCCTTTCCCCTCTTCAGGGGCCCCCAGCGTTTGCCTGATGATCCCAGCTGGAGAGCTGTGGGGGCCCCGGGGGGGCCCCCCCCGGGGGCCTCCTTGGGTCCCCCCTGGGGACCTTGGAGACCCTCTGGGGGCCCCCTGGGGGGCCCCTGGGGGCCCCCCCACCCAGCGACCTCTTGGGGGCCCTCGTGGGGCCCTTGGAAACTCTCTGGGGGCCCCCCCTGGGGGCCCCCCCTGTGCCCCCTGGGGGGCCCTTGGGCGGAGTGGAGTGGGCTGCGAGGAGAAGTATAAAGGGCCCCCCTTTTTGTATGTGTTTAGGGTTTAGGGTTTAGGGTTTAGGGTTTAGGGTTTAGGGTTTGTGTGCAGGCCGAGTGACTGCTTATCGAGGCCGAGGAAGAGGCAAGGCCTTTGGGTGGGGTTCATACAGCAGGCCAACATACATCACCAGAAACAGGTACCTGTCTCCTTTTTTTTTTTATTTTTTTTGTCTCCTTTTTATTTTTCTTTGTTTTGTTTCTTTTGTCTCCTTTTTACTTTTTTTATTTCGTTTGTCTCCTTTTTGTTGTGCTTATTTGTCTCCTTTTTCTTTTTTTATTTGTCTCCTTTTTCTTTTTTTTTGTATCTTTTGTCTCCTTTTGTTTATTTCTTTTGTCTCCTTTTGTTTATTTATTTTGTCTCCTTTCTGTGTTTTATCTGTCTCCTTTCTTTGTTTGTTTTATGTGTCTCCTTTTGTTGTTTTCATCTTTGTTTGTTTTGTCTGTCTCCTTTTGTTTATTTCTTTTGTCTCCTTTCTCTGTTTCTTTTGTCTGTCTCCTTAATCTCTCTCTTCTGTCTCCTTTTTTTTTTGTTTTATCTGTCTGTCTCCTTTTTTTTTCTGTCTCCTCTTTATATATATCAATAAAAATATCTAACAAGGGTTTATAACAACCAATACAAAAAAAAAAAAATTAGGGTTTAGGGTTTAGGGTTTAGGGTTTAGGGTTTAGGGTTTATGTTTCAGGTATATGCCTCGAGGTCAAGTTGGTCGTATAGGGGGTTTAGGGCGTGCAATGGCTCGTCGCAGCGGCCGTCAGCAGCAGCAGCAGCAGCAGCAGCAGCAGCAGCAGCAGCA
>NW_013570303.1:22868-23717 GCF_000499745.2 Eimeria mitis | reverse complement strand
CTGTTGGGGGGCCCCCGGGGGGCCCCCCAATATAAACTGGGGTGTATGTACACCTCAGCAGCTTCTTTGATCTCTATAGAAACAAAAAGCAAACAAAAAAAATAAATAATTAAATTAATTAGTAGTGTAATATAAATAAACAAAATATACAAAGAAAATAAATAAATAAATAAATAAATAAATAAATAATAAACAAATAAATAAAAAATAAATAAAAAATAAAAAGACGAGGAGTTGAATACAGCACAAAAGGAAAGAGAAACAACTAAAGAATATAAATAAAACAAATAAATAAACAAAGCTGCTGCGGGGGGCCCCCCCGTTGCTGGTGGCTGCTAGGCGGCCCCGCGCTGCTGCAGCTGGGGGGCCCCCTGCTGCTGGTGGTTGTTGGGGGGCCCCCGCTGCTGCAGCTGGGGGGCCCCCCACTTTGTTGCTATAGAAGGAAACGAAAGACAACAGAGGCAGCAACTCCGCCGGTGCTGCTGAGTGCAGCAGAAACTGCAGCAGCAGCAGCAGCAGCAGCAGCAGCACTATAAAAGATAGATCGCTAGCATTCGCACTTCTCTGTCTCCCTTCAGGTGTACATACACCCCAAACCTGCATTTCATCATCATACTCTCACCTCCTCCGTCCTCCTTGGGGCCCCCACCAGGGCTTGGGGGCCCCATGGGGGCCCCCCCATCGTGGGGGCCCCCTTGGGGTCCCCCCCAGCATGGGGGCCCCCAAGGGGGCCCCTTGATGGGGGCCCCCAAGGGGGCCCCTTGATGGGGGCCCCGAAGGAGGGCCCCTCGATCGTGGGCACTCTTGGGGGGCCCGCACGGGGCCCCCTCCTACATGGGGGCCCCCAAA
>NW_013570303.1:21728-22768 GCF_000499745.2 Eimeria mitis | reverse complement strand
AGCTTCTTTGATATCTATAGAAACAAAAAACAAACAAAAAAAATAAATAATTAAATTAATTAGTAGTGTAATATAAATAAATAAAATATACAAAGAAAATAAATAAATAAATAAATAAATAAATAATAAATAAGTAAATAAAAAATAGAAAATAAATAAATAAAAAATAAAACGAGTTGAGTACAGCACAAAAAGTAAGAGAAACAACTAAAGGATATAAATAAAATAAATAAACAAAGCTGCTGCTGGGGGCCCCCCTGTTGCTGGTGGCTGCTAGGGGGCTCCGCGCTGCTGCAGCTGGGGGGCCCCCTGTTGCTGGTGGTAGTTAGGGGGCCCCCCGCTGCTGCAGCTGGGGGGCCCCCCACCTTGTTGCTATAGAAGGAAACGAAAGACAACAGAGGCAGCAACTGCGCTGGTGCTGCTGAGTGCAGCAGCAACTGCAGCAGCAGCAGCAGCAACTACAGCAGCAGCAGCAGCAGCAATATAAAAGATATACAATTGATCTGTCTCCCTTCAGGTGTACATACACCCCAAACCTGCATTTCATCATCATACTCCCACCTCCTCCCTCCTCCTTGGGGCCCCCATCAGGGCTTGGGGGCCCCCTTGGGGACCCCCCAGCATGGGAGCCCCCAAGGGGGCCCCTTGATGGGGACCCCCAAGGAGGGCCCCTTGATGGGGGCCCCCAAGGGGGGCCCCACGGTCGTGGGCACTCTTGAGGGGCCCCCACGGGGCCCCCTCCTACATGGGGGCCCCCAAGGGGTCACCGTCATGGGGGCCCCCAGGGGCCCCTCTACTGTATGGGGGCCCCCAGGGGGGCCCCTTCTCTATGGGGGCCCCCATGGGGGCCCCCTACATAAACAGGGGGGCCCCGGGGGGGCCCCCCTGTTGGTTTGGGGTACTGGATCTCAGTTGGAGTTTTTGTTGATCGAGTTGATTAAATATAAATTAAATTGCAGCAAAAATATTGAAACGCTGAGGCAGCTGGGGGGCCCCCAGGGAGAAGAAAGGGTACAGTGGGGGGCCCCCTGGTCTAGAAA
>NW_013570303.1:21564-21635 GCF_000499745.2 Eimeria mitis | reverse complement strand
AAGAAATACACAGATTATAGAAGGATAGCAAACATAAACCCTAAACCCTAAACCCTAAACCCTAAACCCTC
>NW_013570303.1:20737-21304 GCF_000499745.2 Eimeria mitis | reverse complement strand
AAAGGGTACTGGGGGGCCCCCCATGAGCTGAGAATGAATTTGTTTTGTAATTTCTTTTGTTTTTTTTTTTGAGGGTTTAAACACAAATAAATACAAATAAAGAAATACACAGATTATAGAAGGATAGCAAACATAAACCCTAAACCCTAAACCCTAAACCCTAAACCCTAAACCCTTAAACCCCTGGGGCCTCAAGGCCCAGCCCGCAGCAACAAATAAACCCTCAGATGTCGTTGTTATACTCAGCATCTAA
Organism: Eimeria mitis; assembly: GCF_000499745.2. Lineage (NCBI taxonomy): Eukaryota > Apicomplexa > Conoidasida > Eucoccidiorida > Eimeriidae > Eimeria > Eimeria mitis. The sequence continues at coordinate 21,051 of NW_013570303.1, read as the reverse complement.
TAAGAGTTTATGATCTATGGTTTAGGGTTTAGGGTTTAGGGTTTAGGGTTTAGGGTTTAGGGTTTGGGTGATGGCGCTGAGCCACGCCAGGGGCCCCTTCCTCTGTGGGGCCCCCCGAGCGCTCCCCAGCCTTAGAACCCCAACAGCAGCAACAGAAGCAGCAGCAGCAGCAGGAGGAACAGCAGCAGCAGCAGCAGCTGCTGCTGCTGCTGCTGCTGCTGGCTGCCACCCTTGCCCCGTGCTGCATCTCCTGCCTCTCCCGCTGCAGCAGCAGCAGCAGCAGCAGCAGCAGCAGCAGCAAATATATCCACTTT
>NW_013570303.1:20392-20637 GCF_000499745.2 Eimeria mitis | reverse complement strand
GGTGATGGCGCTGAGCCACGCCAGGGGCCCCTTCCTCTGTGGGGCCCCCCGAGCGCTCCCCAGCCTTAGACCCCCAGCAGCAGCAACAGCAGCAGCAGCAGCAGCAGGAGGCACAGCAGCACCAGCAGCAGCAGCTGCTGCTGCTGCTGCTGCTGGGTGCCACCCTTGCCCCGTGCTGCATCTCCTGCCTTTCCCGCAGCAGCAGCAGCAGCAGCAGCAGCAGCAGCAGCAAATATATCCACTTT
>NW_013570303.1:20125-20292 GCF_000499745.2 Eimeria mitis | reverse complement strand
AGCAGCAGCAGCAGCAGCAGCAGCAGCAGCGTGGTTTTTCTTTTATTCAATCTCACAAAGTGAAGCGAGAGATATCTGTTCGTTTTGCTGCTGTTGGTTCTCTGTCTGCTGCTGCTCTCTGCTGCGCGCTTCGTGCTGCAGCAGCAAAGGGTCTGCATGCGGGGGCG
>NW_013570303.1:18471-19873 GCF_000499745.2 Eimeria mitis | reverse complement strand
TGCATCACCTGCTGCAGCAGCATCCGCTGCACCACCCCCAGCAGCATCAGCAGCAGCAGCAGCAGCAGCAGCAGCAGCAGCAGCAGCAGCGTGGTTTTTCTTTTATTCAATCTCACAAAGTGAAGCGAGATCTATCTGTTCGTTTTGCTGCTGTTGGTTCTTTGTCTGCTGCTGCTCTCTGCTGCGCGCTTCGTGCTGCAGCAGCAAAGGGGCTGCATGCAGGGGCCTTCTGGGTAGAAGCAGACAGGCGGCTGCTGTTTCTATCCAATCAGCTTTCTGCTGCTGCTGCTGCTGCTGCTGCTGCTGCTCTTGCTGCAGCACAACACCGCAATACACAAGTACTCTATAGACTCGAACTCAGAGCCATTGAAATCAAACATGTAACCCTAAACCCTAAACCCTAAACCCTAAACCCTAAACCCTAAACCCTAAACCCTTAAAATTTTTAATAAGCTTATAGAGATATGTTTAGTGCTGCTTGGTATCCTCTTTCTGCTGCTGCTGTTGCTGCTGCTCCCGTTCCTTGTACTACTACTACTACTACTGCCTCTGCTGCTGCTGCTGCTGCTGCTGCTGTTGCTGCTGTTGCTGTTGCTTCTGCTGCTGCTACTGCTGCTGTTGCTTCTGCTGCTGCTGCTGCTGCTGTTGCTTCTGCCGCTGCTGCTGCTGCTGTTGCTTCTGCTGCTGCTGCTGCTGCTGCTGCTGCTGCAGACATTCGATGGGTTGCAGGCTGCGCTGCTGCTGAACGCCTTCGCCCGGCTGGGCTATCAGCCCGCAGAAATTCTCCCGCACTTTGCTGAGATGCTCGTCAAGGTGCTGCTGCTGCTGCTGCTGCTGCTGCTGCTGCTGCTGCTGCTGCTGCTGTTGTTGTTGTGTTGCTGTTGGTGTTGTTGTTGCTGCTGCTGTTTTGTTGTGTTGCTGCTGTTGTTGATGCTGATGAACGGTTGCAGCTGTGTTGCTGTTGCTTCTGTTTTGGTGTTGCTGCTGCTGTGCTGCTGCTGCTGCTGCTGCTGCTGTGCTGCTGCTGCTGCTGCTGTGCTGCTGCTGCTGCTGTACTGCTGCTGCTGCTGTGCTGCTGCTGCTGCTGTGCTGCTGCTGCCGGTCGCCGTGCCCACGGATCGAAGAGACATTTAGGGTTTAGGGTTTAGGGTTTAGGGTTTAGGGTTTAGGGTTTAGGGTTTGTGGTGTGGGCTCAGAGAGACAAGGATTTGGTTTACGAACCCCGCGCCATCGCTCTGCTCGCTAATGCATTCGCCAGGTAGGGTTTAGGGTTTAGGGTTTAGGGTTTAGGGTTTAGGGTTTGTGTTGAGCCGTTGTTGTGTATGCATTGATATTTGGATTGTGTTTAGGGTTTAGGGTTTAGGGTTTAGATAGGAGTGCAGCATCCATTTCCCCTCCTACC
>NW_013570303.1:18128-18389 GCF_000499745.2 Eimeria mitis | reverse complement strand
TTTTGGGGGTTCTCTGCCGCCGCGCAGAGAAACAAATAAACCACTGCTGCGCCCAGGACGTATCTAACCTCTTCAATGCGTAAACCCTAAACCCTAAACCCTAAACCCTAAACCCTAAACCCTAAACTCTAAACCCTAAACCCTTAACCCTAAACCCTAAACCCTAAAAACAGTAAAAGATGGGGATGCTTACGGTGTATCTAACCTCTTCAATGCGTAAACCCTAAACCCTAAACCCTAAACCCTAAACCCTAAACCCTA
>NW_013570303.1:17875-18028 GCF_000499745.2 Eimeria mitis | reverse complement strand
TAAACCCTAAACCCTAAACCCTAAACCCTAAACCCTAAACCCTAAACCCTAAACCCTAAACCCTAGAAACAGTAAAAGATGGGGATGCTTACGGTGTATCTAACCTCTTCAATGCGTAAACCCTAAACCCTAAACCCTAAACCCTAAACCCTG
>NW_013570303.1:15507-15674 GCF_000499745.2 Eimeria mitis | reverse complement strand
TTGCTGCGCCTCCCGAGCAGCATGTCCCTCAGCTTGTGCAGCAGTAACTGCTACAGAAGTATATGCAGCAACAACAGCAACAGCAGCAGCAGCAGCAGCAGCAGCAGTAGCAGCACTAGCAGTTGCAGCAGCAGCAGAAGTAGTATCAGTAGCAGCAGCATCACCAA
>NW_013570303.1:14693-15407 GCF_000499745.2 Eimeria mitis | reverse complement strand
GCTGCTGCTGAACAGCTTGGTGCTGCTGGTGCTGCAGTGCTATTGCAAGTGTTGTTGCTGCTGCTGCTGCATCTGTTGTTGTTGCTGCTGCTGCTGCTGCTGCACTGCTGCGTGTCTTTCTGCTGCAGCTGTTGATGGGCTGGAGCCCGTGCTGCTGGAGCTGTCTGCTGCTGCAGCAGACTTAGAGCCTTCGCTGCAGGTGTTGCTGCTGCATGCAGCAGCCAAGGTACGCGGCGCTGCTTCTCCTGCTGCTGCTGCTGCTGCGGCTGTTGCTGCCGCTGGTGCTGCTGCTGCTGCTGCTTGCTGCGCCTCCCGAGCAGCATGTCCCTCAGCTTGTGCAGCAGTAACTGCTACAGAAGTATATGCAGCAGCAACAGCAACAGCAGCAGCAGCAGCAGCAGCAGTAGTAGTAGTAGCAGCACTAGCAGTTGCAGTAGCAGCAGAAGTAGTATCAGTAGCAGCAGCATCACCAACAGCAGCAGCAGCAACTTGTACGTATCTCTATATGTGTAGCTGTGCATGCATTTGTTTGTTTGCTTCTGTCTATCTGTGTGGCTTTGTCTTCCTGCTGCTGCTGCTGCTGCTGCTGTTGCTGCTGCTGCTGCTGCTGCGATGCATGCAGCTGGGGCTCGCGTCTCCCCCTGTGCTGGACAGCTTGGGGACGGCCATAGAGCAGGGGCCGCTGCTGCATGCGGGAGCAGCAGCAGCAGCAGC
>NW_013570303.1:14400-14593 GCF_000499745.2 Eimeria mitis | reverse complement strand
AGCAGCAGTAGTAGTAGTAGCAGCACTAGCAGTTGCAGTAGCAGCAGAAGTAGTATCAGTAGCAGCAGCAACAGAAGCAGTAACAGCAGCAGCAGCAGAAGCAGCAGAGGCAGAGGATCGCCCCACAGACGTTGATGAGCACCTACAGCAGCCGCAGCAGCAGCAACAACAACTGCAGCAGCAGCAGCAGCAA
>NW_013570303.1:13884-14300 GCF_000499745.2 Eimeria mitis | reverse complement strand
CAGCACTAGCAGTTGCAGCAGCAGCAGAAGTAGTATCAGTAGCAGCAGCATCACCAACAGCAGCAGCAGCCACTTGTACGTATCTCTATATGTGTAGCTGTGCATGCATTTGTTTGTTTGCTTCTGTCTATCTGTGTGTCTTTGTCTTTCTGCTGCTGCTGCTGCTGCTGCTGCTGCTGCGATGCATGCAGCTGGGGCTCGCCTCTCCCCCTGTGCTGGACAGCTTGGGGACGGCCATAGAGCGGGGGCCGCTGCTGCATGCGGGCGCAGCAGCAGCAGCAGCAGCAGCAGCAACAGAAGCAGTAACAGCAGCAGCAGCAGAAGCAGCAGAGGCGGAGGATCGCCCCACAGACGTTGATGAGCACCTACAGCAGCCGCAGCAGCAGCATCAACAACTGCAGCAGCAGCAGCAGCAG
>NW_013570303.1:10033-10992 GCF_000499745.2 Eimeria mitis | reverse complement strand
CTGCAGACATTGCTGCTGCTGCTGCTGCAAGCAGCAGCAGCAACAGCAGCAGCAGCAGCAGCAGCAGCAGAGGGTCACGGAGCTTTCCCGGTGGTCTAGGTTTGTCTAGCGAGGCATCTGCGGGAGCTGGCGATGCTGCTGCTGCTGCTGTTGTTGCTGCAGCAGCAGCAGCAGCAGCAGCACTTGAGCGCACTCTCTTCTCCCGCTTGGGGCGGCTGGATATTTCTTTTCTTTTTGCTTTTGCAAATGCCGTTGCAGCACCTCGCTTTCAGCTTCCTGCTGCTGCTGCTGCTGCTGCTCAGCAGCAGCAGCAGCAGCAGCAGCAGCAGCAGCAGCAGCAGCAGCAGCAGCAGCAGCAGCAGCAGCAGGAGCAGCAGCAGGAGCAGCAGCAGCAGCAGCAGCAGCAGGAGCAGCAGCAGGAGCAGCAGCAGCAGCAGCGGGAAGAGGAGATGGAGCGCATCTTTGGGCTGCAACTGCAGCAGTTTCTCCCTCTGTCTCTGCTGCAGCAGGAGACAGTTGCTGCGGTGTATAGGCAGCTGCTGCCGCGGCATGCATGCGGAGACCCCCTCTATTTGCTGCAGCACTGGCGGGGCCGTGCTGCAGCTTTAGCAGCAAACTTACAGCAGCAGCAGCAGCAGCAGCAGCAGGGCACAGCAGCAGCAGCAGCAGCAGCAGCAGCAACAAGCAGTGCTGCTGATTTCCTTGTAAGAGAGCTGCAGTGTACAGACACCGCAGCACTAGCGCGGGCTCCTGCTGCCTACGCCCGTCAGCTTATAGCGTGAGTCCAGCTGCTGCTGCAGCTGTTGCTGCTGCTGCTGCTGCTGCTGCTGCTGTTGTTGTTGTTGCTGCTGTTGCTGCCGCTGCTGCTGCACAACGCTGCAGCAGCTGGTAGAAAGGCGACTGTGTTGTGCTGCTGCTGCTGCTGCTGCTGCTGCTGCAGCTTTGCTGAACTCGCACTT
>NW_013570303.1:7064-7429 GCF_000499745.2 Eimeria mitis | reverse complement strand
CTGCTGCTGCTGCTGCTGCACTCACAAGGACTGCTAGGGCTGCTATAGAGGCCCTGGTGGAGCAGCAAAGAGAGCTGCTGCTGCAGCAAGTAAGATTATGCGTATCTTTCTCTTTCTGCTGCTGCTGCTGCTGTTGTTGCTGCTGCTGCTCTTGCTGCTGTTGCTGCTGCTGCTCTTGCTGCTGCTGCTGTTGCTGCTGCTGCTGTTGCTGCTGCTGCTGTTTCTGTTGCTACTGCTGTTCCTTGTTAATGCTGCCGCAGCACCCAGTGCTGTTGCTGCTTCTACTGCTGCTGCTACTTTTGTTGCTGCTGCTACTGCTGCTGCTGTTGCTGCTGCTGCGCGTTCTTCAGGCGGATCTATCGGCT
>NW_013570303.1:6060-6493 GCF_000499745.2 Eimeria mitis | reverse complement strand
AGTGGACAGCACAGCTGCTGCCGCTGCTGCAGCAGGCACAAGCGCAGCGACTGCTGCAGCTGGAGAACGGTTCGCAGCAGCAACAACAGCAGCAGCAGCAGCAGCAGCAACAGCAGCAGCAGCAGCAGCAGCAGCAACAGGGCATCAGGGTTATAGCCCCACCTGAGGCACTGCTGCAGCTGCTGCAGGGGTTTGCTGCTCTCCCCTCTGTTGAGGGTGGGACCGAAGCAATTCTCGCCGCGTTGCTGCTGCTGCAGCAGCAGCAGCAACAGCAACAGCAGCAGCAGCAAGGACAGCAGCAGCAGCAGCAGCAGCAGCATTTGGCGTGTGATGCTCTGAGAGCTGCAGCTGATGCACTGACAGCCAGCAGGGGGACAGAGACAGCCGGAGAGAGAGAGGGGCTTCTACCCCCTGCAGCTGTACTCGCTCGCCT
>NW_013570303.1:3993-5024 GCF_000499745.2 Eimeria mitis | reverse complement strand
ATAAAATAAAATAAAATAAAATAAAATAAAATAAAATAAAATAAAATAAAATAAAATAAAAATAAATAGTATAAAATGGAGACAGAGATGAAATAAAATAGAAGCAGAGAAAAGAAAATAAAAGCAGGCTCATGAGAGACAGAAGAGAGGAGACAGAGACAGAGACAGAAACAAATACAGAGACAGAGACAGAGACAGAGAAAGGAGACAGATACAAAGAGAAGAGACAGAGACAGAGAAGAGATAGAGACAGAGACAGAGAAGAGATAGAGACAGAGACAGAGACAGAGACAGAGAGAAGAGATAGAGACAGAGACAGAGAAGAGATAGAGACAGAGACAGAGACAGAGACAGAGACAGAGACAGAGACAGAGAGAAGAGATAGAGACAGAGAAAGGAAACAGAGAAAGGAGACAGAGACAGAGAGGGAGAGGGAGAGACAGAGAGAGAAAAAATAAAGAAAAAAACAACAAAGAGAGACAAAAAGAAAAAGAAAACAACAAAACAAAAGACAAATAAAACCAAACAAAAACTCCATCTGTCCCCTTTTTAAAACAAACGCAAAAGACAGCAGCAGCAGCAGCAGCAGCAGCAGCAGCAGCAACATGTGTGCTGCCTGCTGCTGCTCTCTCGCATACAGCTCCTTATCAAGGCGCCGTAGGGTTTAGGGTTTAGGGTTTAGGGTTTAGGGTTTAGGGTTTAGGGTTTAGGGTTTTGTAGGCCCCGATAGCGGCAGGGGCCTCGCATTGGGCCGGCCCCCCGCTTTGCTGCTGCTACTTTTTTGCTGCTACTGCTACTCCTGTTGCTGCTGCTGCTGCTGCTCTTGCTGCTGCTGCTGCTGCTGCTGCTGCTGCTGCTGCTGCTGCTTAGTCTTCTGCTTCGCTGCCTCCTTGAGGGCTGGTGGCGGGGGGCGTATCGAGAGAGAAGACAACAGCTTCTGGTGGCAGCAGCAGCGGCTGCTGCTGCTGCTGCTGCTGCTGCTGCTGCTGGTCACAGGCAGCTCGACCTGCTGCACCTGTTGCTGCTGCTGT
>NW_013570303.1:3456-3763 GCF_000499745.2 Eimeria mitis | reverse complement strand
CTGCTGCTGAAGCATCATCTGTCTCCTCCGGGTGTCTCTGCTGCTGCAGGTGAAGGCGATCCAGCAGCTCCAGCACCAACGAGTGCAGCAGCTCTGTCTCTTCTTGCTGCTGCAGCTGCTGCTGTTGCTGCTGCTGCTGCTCCTGCTCCTGCTGTTCTACCTGCTCCTGCTGCTGCTCCTGCTGCTGCGGCGGCGGCGGCGGCGGTCGTTGTGCCTGTAGGTCTGAGGCTGCGTCAGTTGCTGCTGCTGCTGGCGATACACTCGCCGGAGCTGCAGCAGCAGCAGCAGCAGCTGCAGCAGCAGCAGC
>NW_013570303.1:1326-3356 GCF_000499745.2 Eimeria mitis | reverse complement strand
GCCTCTCTAAGGATGCAGCAGCGCAGCAGCAGCTGCGACGGGGGCCCCAGCATCCTGCTGCTGCTGCTGCAGGGGTTTGCTGCTCTCCCCTCTGTTGAGGGTGGGACCGAAGCAATTCTCGCCGCGTTGCTGCTGCTGCAGCAGCAGCAGCAACAGCAGCAGCAGCAGCAGCAGCAGCAGCAGCAGCACCTGGCGTGTGATGCTCTGAGAGCTGCAGCTGATGCACTGACAGCCAGCAGGGGGACAGAGACAGCCGGAGAGAGGGAGGGGCTTCTACCCCCTGCAGCTGTACTCTCTCGCATTGCTGCTGCTGCTGCTGCTGCTGCTGCTGCTGCTGCTCCTGCTGCAGTGACAGGTGGAGCCGCAGCAGCAACAGCAGCAGCAGCAGCAGCAGGTGATGGACGAAGCAGCAAGCTTGCTTCTACTATCGGAGAGAAGATAGCAGCAGCAGGGAATATGCTGCTGCAGCAGCAAGTGCTGCCGCAGTTCTTGCTGCTGCAGCAGCGAGACTTAGTCTCCTTATCTGCCTGGTACATGGCGTTGCTGCTGCAGCCAGCAGCAGCAGCAGCAGCAGCAGCAGCAGCAGCAGCAGCAGCAGAGCAGCAGCAGCAAGGGCTATTAAGAGCTCTGCGGCGGCTAGCAGAGATAAGCAAAAAACAAAACCTCCATAAGACAGATGCAGTGCAGCTGGCGGTTGTTATCAGGTAAACCCTAAACCCTAAACCCTAAACCCTAAACCCTAAACCCTAAACCCTAGGCTGTTGTTTGTGCTGAGGGTTTGTGTTCTCTCCGATTTATATAGTCTGGCTGTTGCTGCTGCAGCTGCTGCACTTGCTGTTCTTGCTGCTGTGGGTGCTGGTACTGGTGTTGATGCTTCTACGCCCCCTGATGCTGTTGCTGCTGCTGCTGCTGCTGCTGCTGCTGCTGCTGCTGCTGTGTGCTGCAGCTACCTGCGGCTGGATGCACCGGCTCTGTGGGGGCAGCTGCCAGCAGCAACGCAGCAGACACTGCATCTGCTGCTGCAGCGAACCTGGCCTAACTAAAGCAGCAGGATGCTGCTCCTGCTGCTGCTGCTGCTGCTGCTGCTGCACCTGTTGCTGCACCTGTTGCTGCTACAGGTGCTGCAGCAGCTACCGCTACTGCTGCTGCTGCTGCTGCACCTGTTGCTGCTACAGGTACAGGTGCAGCAGCTACCGCTACTGCTGCTGCTGCAGTTGCTGCAGCAGGTACTGCTGCTACTGCAGCAGCAGCAGCAACAGGCAGCAGCCTGTGTAGTACAAACAAACTTACAAATACAACAAAGAGATAAACCGAAGACAGAGAAAATAAAATAAAATAAAATAAAAATAAATATAAATAATATAAAATAGAGACAGAGATAAAATAAAATACCGAGAAAAGAAAATAAAAGGTCCATGAGAGACAGAAGAGAGGAGACAGAGACAGAGAGACAGAAACAAATACAGACAGAGACAGAGAAAGGAGACAGATACAGAGAGAAGAGATAGAGACAGAGAAAGGAGACAGAGACAGAGAGAGGAGACAGAGACAGAGAGAGAAAGGAGACAGACAGAGAAAGGAGACAGATACAGAGACAGAAGAAAGGAGACAGAGACAGAGAAAGGGGACAGAGACAGAGAAAGGAGACAGAGAAAGGAGACAGCGAGAGAAAAAATAAAGAAAATAAAAACAACAAAGAGAGACAAAAAGAAAAAGAAAACAACAAAACAAAAGACAAATAAAAACCAAACAAAAACTCCATCTGTCCCCTTTTTAAAACAAACGCAAAGAACAACAGCAGCAGCAGCAGCAGCAGCAGCAGCAGCAGCAACATATGCGCTGCTTGCTGCTGCTCTCTCGCATACAGCTCCTTATCAAGGCGCCGTAGGGTTTAGGGTTTAGGGTTTAGGGTTTAGGGTTTAGGGTTTAGGGTTTAGGGTTTTGTAGGCCCCGATAGCGGCAGGGGCCTCGCATTGGGCCGGCCCCCCGCTCTGCTGCTGCTACTTTTTTGCTGCTACTGCTACTCCTGT
>NW_013570303.1:589-1211 GCF_000499745.2 Eimeria mitis | reverse complement strand
GAGAGAAGACAACAGCTTCTGGTGGCAGCAGCAGCGGCTGCTGCTGCTGCTGCTGCTGCTGCTGCTGCTGCTGCTGCTGGTCACCGGCAGCTCGACCTGCTGCACCTGTTGCTGCTGCTGCTGCTGCTGCTGAGGCGTCTGCTGCTGCCTCCTGCTGTTTGGCCCGCAGCCACCATTCGTCCTGCCGCAGCCGTTGCTGCTGCAGCAGCTGCTCGGGGAGCTCTTGCTGCTGCTGCTCCTCTTCCTGCTGCTGCTGCTGCTGCTGCTGCTGCTGCTGCTGCTGCAGTGCAGCAGCAAAGTCTTCTCGCAGCTTTGCAACTGCTGCTGCTGAAGCATCATCTGTCTCCTCCGGGTGTCTCTGCTGCTGCAGGTGAAGGCGATCCAGCAGCTCGAGCACCAACGAGTGCAGCAGCTCTGTCTCTTCTTGCTGCTGCAGCTGCTGCTGTTGCTGCTGCTGCTGCTGCTGCTCCTGCTGTTCTACCTGCTCCTGCTGCTGCTCCTGCTGCTGCTGCTGCTGCTGTGGAGGCCGTTGTGCCTGTAGGTCTGAGGCTGCGTCAGTTGCTGCTGCTGCTGGCGATACACTCGCCGGAGCTGCAGCAGCAGCAGCAGCAGCTGCTGCTGC
>NW_013570303.1:223-409 GCF_000499745.2 Eimeria mitis | reverse complement strand
CTGTCGCATAGAGCTTCCACTTCATCTCTGCCTTCATTCGGATTTGCTGCTGCTGCTGCTGCTGCTGCTGCTGCAGCAGCAGCTGCTGCTGCTGTGGGGCCTTCTGCTGCAGCTGATGGATTGAACGCTGCTGGGTTGGCTGCTGTTACTGCAGCAGCAGCTGCTGCTGTTGCAGCAGCAGCAGCA
>NW_013570303.1:0-123 GCF_000499745.2 Eimeria mitis | reverse complement strand
CTGCTGCTGTGGGGCCTTCTGCTGCAGCTGATGGATTGAACGCTGCTGGGTTTGTTGCTGTTTTTTTTTTTGCAGCAACTGACGCAGCATTGCTTATTGTAGCGTTTGCTGCTGTTGCTGCAT
>NW_013570302.1:8662-9544 GCF_000499745.2 Eimeria mitis | reverse complement strand
AAAAAAAAAAAAAAAAAAAAAAAAAAAAAGAAAGCAAGATGCCAGTGTTATATCACCTAACCCTACAGAAACCAACGGCAATCGTGAACGCCGTACACGGCAGTTTTAGTGCGCCGAGAGTACAAGAGATAGTATGCAGCAGAGGCAGAGTCCTTGAGTTGTTGCGGCCTGATGAAGATGGAAAAATACACTCTGTTGCTTCTGTTGATGTTTTTGGTATTGTTAGGAGTCTGGCCACCTTTAGACTCACTGGTACGTCTTTTGTTTGTTTTTTTAGTTGTTTATTTTTTTATTTAGTTGTTTATGTTTTTGTTTTTTTTTTCTGTTTTTTTTTCTGTTTTTTTGGTGTATTTATGTGTATATAAAAGAGAGATATACACTCTGTTGCTTCTGTTGATGTTTTTAGTATTGTTAGGAGTCTAGCTACCTTTAGACTTACTGGTGGGTGTTTTGTTTTTGTTTTTATTTATTTATTTGTTTTGTTTGTTTGTTTTTGTTTGTTTGTTTGTTTTTGTTTTTTGTTTTTTTGTTTTTTTTGTTTTTGTTTTTTTTTCTGGTTTTTTGGTGTATTTATATGTATATAAAAGAGAGATATACAATTTGTTGCTGCTGTCGACTGGTGGGTGTTTTGTTTTTGTTTTTATTTATTTGTTTGTTTGTTTTTTTTGTTTTTGTTTTTTGTTTTTTTGTTTTTGTTTTTTTTTTCTGTTTTTTTGGTGTATTTATGTTTTATAAAAATACAATTTGTTGCTGCTGTTGATGTATTCGGCATCAGCAGGAATCTACATTTATTTATTTATTTATTTATTTATTTATTTTGTTTATTTTATTTATTTTATTTATTTTATTTATTTTATTTATTTTATTTATTTAATTTATTTT
>NW_013570302.1:6938-7445 GCF_000499745.2 Eimeria mitis | reverse complement strand
AATGCTTTTGAGAGGATACACTGCGAGACATATGGAAAGACAGGTAAATATATAAATTATTTATTTATTTATTTATTTATTTATTTATTTGTTTATTTATTTTATTTATTTAATTAAATAAATAAAGAGAAATAAATAAATAGTTTAGTTTACAAAAAAAAGCAAAAAAAAATGCTTTTGAGAGGATACACTGCGAGACATATGGAAAGACAGGTAAATATATAAAAAAAATATAAATAAATAAATAAATAAATAAATATAAATATAAATAAATAAATAAATAAATATAAATAAATAAGTAGAAATGAATAAATAGTTTTGGTTGGAAAAAAAAGCAAAAAAAAATGCTTTTGAGAGGATACACTGCGAGACATATGGAAAGACAGGTAAATATAAATAAATATAAATATTTTATTTATTTATTTATTTATTTATTTGTTTATTTATTTATTTGTTTATTTAATTAAATAAAGAGAAATAAATAAATAGTTTTGTTTAAAAAAAAAT
>NW_013570302.1:5087-5353 GCF_000499745.2 Eimeria mitis | reverse complement strand
TTTTTTTTTTTTTTTTTTTTTTTAGGTGTAAGGCGAGTGGTTGCGGGGGAGTATGTAGCAGTGGATCCGCGTGGTCGTGCATTGATGGTGGCAGCGATAGAAAGACAGAAATTTGTATATATATTAAACCGAGACAGTAAAACTTTATTAACTATTTCTTCTCCTCTGCATGCACATAAAAGTAATATTATTTGTCTCGATGTCTGCGGCCTCGATGTGGGGTTTGAAAATCCTGTATTTGCTACACTGGAACAACCATATGCTCC
>NW_013570302.1:4693-4930 GCF_000499745.2 Eimeria mitis | reverse complement strand
TTTGTTGTTTTGTCTTTTGTTTTTTCTTTTTTTATTTGTTTGTTTCGGGTTTATGTTTTGTTTTGTATTTATTTTCTTTTTTTCTTTTTTTTTTATGTGTATATGCTTTCTTCTGTTTAGTTTTTCCTTTTAATTCTTTTTTCTTCTTTCTTTGTTTATAGGTCTTTGTATTTCTCTCTCTCTATATATGTTCCACATATACATATATATTATATATTTTGTATATATTATAAATCT
>NW_013570302.1:3369-3583 GCF_000499745.2 Eimeria mitis | reverse complement strand
TAGTTTTAGTTGACGAGCTTGTTTCTTTTTCTCCCGTTATAGATATGAATATTATAGATGCACAGGGTACGGGGGCCCCCCAGATTTATCTTTTATGCGGGAGGGGCCCCCTATCTACACTAAAAATATTACAATATGGATTGGCTATTGAGGAGCTAGCAGACCATGAGCTGCCTGGGTATCCACGGGGTGTATATACAGTTAAAGAAACTAA
>NW_013570302.1:2421-3269 GCF_000499745.2 Eimeria mitis | reverse complement strand
TTGGCTATTGAGGAGCTAGCAGACCATGAGCTACCTGGGTATCCACGGGGTGTATATACAGTTAAAGAAAATAGAGATAGTTTATATGATAGTTTTATTATTGTTTCTTTTGATAGTTCTTCTCTTGTTTTGAGGGTTGGTGATAGTATAGAGGAGATTATAAACTCTCCCTTTGTCTCTTCTTTTTCTTCTCTATCTGTCTCCTTACTAGCTGATGATTCTATAGTACAAGTAATAGAGACAGAAGTAAGACATATAAGAAACTTTAGTGCTGCTGCTGCTGCTGCTGCTGCTGCTGGTGCTGGAGGTGCTGCTGCAGCAGCAGCAGCAGCAGCAGCAAATGTATCTATATGGAGACCAGCAGCGGGAAAAAGAATAAAAGTAGCAGCAACAAATAATACACAAGTTGTGGTGGGGTTGTCGGGTGGTGATCTTATTTTATTAGAGTTAAATGAGGCTGGTTTTTTATACGAAAAAACAAAAAAAGAGATGCATGTAGAGATAACCTGTGTATCTATACAGCAGCACACAGCAGCAGCAGCAGCAGCAGCAGCAGCAGCAGCAGCAGCGGCGGTGAGGCCGTCGTTTCTTGCTGTTGGGGGACTAGACAACGTTGTTAGGCTTCTCTCTCTAGATAAAGACAAGCCCCTCAAACAACTAGCTACATTACTCCTGCCCCAGGATGCTACCCCTGAATCTGTTTGTATTGCTTCTCTACATCCTCCTACTGCTGCTGAGCAACCCATCTATCTTTATGTAAGATTTATTATTTTATTTTATTTTATTTTATTTTATTTTATTTTGTTTTGTTTTTTTGTTTTTGTGTTTTTTGCTTTTTTGTTTTTTTG
>NW_013570302.1:1963-2239 GCF_000499745.2 Eimeria mitis | reverse complement strand
TTTTTTTTTTTTTTTTTTTTTTTTTTTTTTTTTTTTTTTTTTTTTGGTGCTGCTGATGGTGGTGGTGTTGTTGCTGTTGTTGTTGCTGCTGTTGCTGCTGCTGTTTTTTTGTTGCTGCTGCTGTTGCTGCTGCTGTTGTTGCTGCTGTTTTTGTTGCTGCTGTTGTTGCATCATGTCTTGGTATATTATGTGTTTCTATGTTCACCAAATTTATTTATTTATTTATTTATTTATTTATTTATTTATTCATTTATTTATTTATATAATTTATTATAT
>NW_013570302.1:567-1938 GCF_000499745.2 Eimeria mitis | reverse complement strand
TATATATATATATATATATATATATATATATATATATATATATATATATATATATATATATGCAATACGTATAAACTAAAAACCTAAATGTGACTAAGAAAAAAATAAACAAATCCCTCAGCACCACCCAACCAACTCCATTTCTTTCTTTCTTTCTTTCTTCCTTAATGTATTTATTAATTTATTAATTTATTTATTTATTTATTTATTTATTTATTTATTTATTTATTTATTTAGGTGGGGCTGAGTACAGGGGTAATGATTCGTTCTTTGGTTGACCCCATAACGGGCGCTTTATCGGAGCAGCGGAGCCGCTTTTTGGGGGGTAGGGCCGCTCGTTTTAGTTTTATAAGAGTAAACAGCAGCAGCAGCAGCAGCAGCAGCAGCAGCAGCAGCAGCATAAATACAAATATAAATACAAATAGTTTATACGATAAACATTGCGTTGTAGCTCTTAGTGAAAAAACTTGGATTTCTTTCTTTAATAACGGAAACTTCTTCTCAGCTCCTCTTCATTATGATCCTCTAGAAGCTATTGCTCCTTTCTCTTCCGAGCAGGTATTCTATTTATTTATTTATTTGTTTGTTTGTTTGTTTTGTTTGTTTGTTTGTTTTGTTTATTTTGTTTTTTGTTTGTTTGTTTTGCTGTTTTTTTTTGTTTTTTTCTGTTTTTTTTTTGGTTTTTTCACTCCTGCTAGAAGCTATTGCTCCTTTCTCTTCCGAGCAGGTATTTTATTTATTTATTTATTTATTTATTTGTTTGTTTGTTTATTTATTTTTTTTGTTTATTTTGTTTTTTTTTGTTTTTTGTTTGGTTTTTTTTTGGTTTTTTTTGTTTTTTTTTTGGCTTTTTTTTGGTTTTTTTAGTTCTTATAGAAGCTATTGCTCCTTTCTCTTCAGAGCAGGCATTCTATTTATTTATTTATTTGTTTGTTTATTTGTTTATTTTGTTTATTTTGTTTTTTGTTTGTTTATTTTGTTTTTTTTTTTTGGTTTTTTTTTGTTTTTTTTTGGTTTTTTTTGGTTTTTTTTTGGGGTTTTTAGTCCTTATAGAAGCTATTGCTCCTTTCTCTTCAGAGCAGGTACTTTATTTATTTATTTATTTATTTATTTATTTATTTATTTTGTTTATTTATTTATTTTATTTAGTTGTTTATTTATTTTCTTTACTTGTTAATTTGTTTATTTATTTTATTTTATTTTTTTTTGTTTGTTTTTTTTTTGTAAATAAAAATAATACATTTTCTCTATTCCATAAACATAAATATAAATATAATTTATATTTGTATTTATATCGATATTTATATTTATATATTTATATTTATATTTATATATTTATATTTATATTTGTATATTTATATTTATATTAAT
>NW_013570301.1:0-3943 GCF_000499745.2 Eimeria mitis | reverse complement strand
GGGTTTCCCCCCCCCCCCCCGATCCATCCTCTAGGGTTTAGGGTTTAGGGTTTAGGGTTTAGGGTTTGTGGGGTGCAGGTGCTGCCGGTGCTGCGGTGTCTAGACACCTTGCTGCGGGCGCAGCGCTCTCCGCTGCAGGACGCCTCCATGCGGGCCCTCTGCTGTCTCCTCAGGGATTTCAGGTGCAGCATACTGTCTCCTTTTCTGTCTCCTTTTGTCTCCTTTTGTCTCCTTTTCTGTCTCCTTTTCTGTCTCCTTTTGTCTCCTTCTGTCTCCTTTTCTGTCTCCTTCTCTGTCTCATTTTCTGTCTCCTTTTGTCTCCTTTTTTCTCTCCTTTTTTGTCTCCTTTTGTCCCCTTTCTGTCTCCTTCTCTCTCTGTTCTGTCTCTCTTCTGTCTCCTTTCTGTCTCCTCTATCTTTCATCTCTTTCCTGTCTCCTTCCTTCCCCTTGCCCCCCCTAACCCATCCCCCTAAACCCTAAACCCTTAGTAGCAGCAACAGCAACAGCAACAGCAGCAGCAGCAGCAGCAACAGCAGCAGCAGCAACAGCAGCAGCAGCAGCAGCAGCAGCAGCAGTTGTGTTTGCTGCATGCAGAGATGAGCTGGATGAGCTGCTGGGAGACGAAGCCCTAGCCAGAGAGGTGAGAGAGCAGCAGCAGCTATTCTCTCCTGTCTCTCTCATGCAAATGACAAGGTAAAACAAGTTGCTGCAGCTGCTGCTGCAGCTGCTGCTGCAGCTGCTGCTGCTGCTGCTGCTGCTGCTGCAGCTGCTGCTGTAGCTTCCGCTGCAGCTGTTGCTGTAGCTTCTGCTGCAGCTGCTGCTGTAGTCGCTGCTGCAGCTGCTGCTGAAGCTTCTGCTGCAGCTGCTGCTGTAGCTGCTGCTGCAGCTCGGAAGCTGTGCTGCAGCTCTAAAGTTGCAGCAGCAGCAGCAATGTTGCTGCTGCTGCAGCAACAGCAGCAGCGGCCTCTGCAGCAATATGGCTGCTGCTGCAGCACGAGGATTTTTTTGTTTTTGTTTTGACGCTATGAAAAAAAAAACAGAAAAAAAAAATAAATACAACTCCTAGCCACGACACCTTAATATACCCCAGCTCAGCAGCAGCAGCAGCAGTAGCAGCAGTAGCAGCAGCAGCAGCAGCAGCAGCAGCAGCAGCGAACTGAGAAAACGTATAAAGATGTAAATAAATTAATTTGTTTGTGTTGCTCGCAACAAAGTAAAAAGAAAAGACATCACCACAAAAGGAGACAACTGTCTCCTCAACGCGCAGCTAGCGCGGGCTCCCTGGCTAGCTAGCAGCTAGCTACCAGCTAGCCAGCAGCTAGCTGCTAGCTAGCCAGCAGCTAGCTGCTAGCTAGCCACCAGCTAGCTGCTGGCTAGCTGAGAGGGAGGCATCTGGGGTGTACTGCAACGTGCCTCAGGAGACAGTGAAAACCGAAACACCTCACGCCATGTTGCTGCTGCTGCTGCTGCTCCTGCTGCTGCTGCTGCTGCTGCCAGTAGTGCTGCTGCTGCTGCTGTTGCGGCTTTCGTGGTGGCCGCTGCTACTGGTTATCTCCTTCGCCTCTTTCCTTAGGATATTTTCTTTATAGAGTTCTTCTGCAGCAGCAACAGCAGGAGCAGCAGCAGCAGCAGCAGCAGCAGCAGCAGCAGCAGCACAAGTGACTAGCATCCCCCATCTATCTGCTAGTAAGCAGCAGCAGCAGCAATAGCAACAGCAGCAGCAGCAACAGCAGCAGCAGCACCAAGAACAGCAGCAGCAGCAGCACAAGCAGAAAAACAGCAGCAGCAAAACCAGCAGCAACAAAAACCAGCAACTCAAGCAGCAGCAGCAGCACAAGCAGCAGCAAAAACACAACAACAACCACAACCACCACCACAAGCAGCACAATCACCAGCAGCAACAGCAGCAGCAGCAGCAGCAGCAGCAGCAGCAGCAAGAGTTTGTATACCTTGACAGTATCTATAATATTTTGTGAGTTTTGTAATCCTAGTTTTAGTTGTGTTGCTGTCGGCATCAGGTTGGCCTTCAGGGCCTCCCCTATAGCAACGCATGCAGGGTCCCGGCCCATGGTTGCTGCTGCTATCACCTGCATGCAGCAGCAGCAGCAGCAGCAGCAGCAGCAGCAGCAGCAGCAGCAGCTTTTGATGGGCCTAAGGTGCTGTAGATGCTGATATGTCTCCTTCTCTATCTATCTATTTCTTTCTCTCCTTCTCTCTCTCTATCTACTGCTCTCTTTATATATATATTTATTATAGAATATAAATAAATAAATAAATAAATAAATATATATACATATATATATATATATATATATATATATTCTTACTTTGTCTCCTTTTATATAGTAAGCAACAAACTGGTAGTTTGATAGATCCCCTTCTATAACAACTTCTTCGTAGCCAGCCCCGTTGCCAATGTATCTATAAAAAAAAAAATAAATATAAATAAATAAAATAAATAAATATATATATATATATATATATATATATATATATATATATATATATATATATATATATATNTATATATATATATATATATGTATGTATGTATGTATGTATGTATGTATGTATGTATGTATGTATATATATAAAAGGAAAAGAAATAAATATAAATATATAAACACAAGAAAAATAAATGTAAGAAAATAAAAAGAAGATAAACAAATAAAAGAAAAAGGAAACAAAAAAAAATAAAAAAAAAAGGAGACAAATGCATGATAGAAAAGGAGACAGATATATAACAAAAAGGAGACAGGTGTATAATAAAAAGGAGACAGATAAAATAAAAAAAAGAGAAAGAATAAAAAAAAAAGAGACAGACAAATAAAACAAAAGGAGACAGATAGAAAGACAAAAAGTATAAAAGGAGACAAATAAAACAAAAGGAGACAAATAAAAAAGGAGACAAACAGAAACGAGAAGACAAATAAATACAAGCAGAGAAAATATAAAACAATAAAAGGAGACAGAGAGAAAGGCCTTCTGTCTCCTTTTTTGTCTCCTTTCTGTCTCCTTTCTGTCTCCTTTCTCTCTACTCTCTCTCTCTCCTTTCTGTCTCCTTTCTGTCTCCTTTCTGTCTCCTTTCTGTCTCCTTTCTCTCTCATATCTATCTATCTCTTTTCTGCCCCCTCTCTGTCTCCTTTCCGTCTCCTTTCTGTCTCCTTTCTGTCTCCTTTCTGTCTCCTGTTTGTCTCCTTTTGTTTCTTTTTTTTTTTTGTATTTTTACCTAAGTCCCTTATTGAATACCATCGTCCAGAAGAAGGGGAGATCAGTAAAAGGTTTATTTAACTCTAACATATTTGCTGCTGCAACACGGCCCTGATCCATTGCTGTTGCGTAGTGCTCCACTCGTGTCTCTCCCCCTGCAGCAGCAGCAGCAGCAGCAGCAACAGCAGCAGCAGCAGCAGCAGCAGCAGAAGCAGAAGCAGAAGCAGCAGCAGAAGCAGCAGCAGAAGAGGCGTGATGAAGGGGTCTATAGGGTCCCTTGTGGGGTACGGTCAAAGGCGTAACAGGAGAAAGGAGACAGAAAAAGAGACAGAAAAGGAGACAGGAGACAAAAGAGACAGAAGAGGAGACAGAAGAGGAGACAGAGGGGGAGATGGAGGAGACAGAAGAGGAGACAGAAAAGGAGAAAAGGGAGAGAGAAAAGGAGACAGCAGACAGCAGACAGGAGACAAAAGGAGAGACAGAGGAGACAGAAGAGGAGACAGAGGAGGAGACAGAGGAGGAGACAGAGGAGGAGAAAAAAAACAAAAAAGGAGACAAAAAAGGAGACAGAAGAGGAGACAGAAGAGCCTCGATGCTGACGCACCTGTCTTCACATAAGGAAAGCTGGCGATGTCTCCTGCTGCAAATATCGTCGGGTGAGACGGGCACCTGCAAGAGACACACAGCAGCAGCAGCAGCAGCAGCAGCAGCAGCAGCAGCAGCAGCAGCAGCA
>NW_013570300.1:5726-8958 GCF_000499745.2 Eimeria mitis | reverse complement strand
AGGGTGTTGTTTTGGTGGGGTTGTTCAGGGGAGTTTAAGCTGGGCCAGAAGTACAGCGGTTCTCCAGTGGCTCAATTCCCAGCAGCAGAAGCAGCAAGCAGCAGCAGCAGCACAGCAGCAGCAGCAGCAGCAGCAGCAGCAGCAAAAGGAGACGATGAGGAGACAGACCCAACAACAGCAATGGAGTGTGCAGCAAGAGCAGAGCCAGGTCAATGCTGGAGCTTTCATGCAGCAACAAAAAACTGTCTCCTTTTCACTGCATGCAGCTCTCTTGAGGATGCTGATGGGTTTGTCTCTGGGGCCCCAGATGCTGCAGCAGCAGAAGAAGGAGACAAAGAGGAACCAGAGGAGGATGCTGAGGAAGACAGAGAAGAGGATGGAGACCCCCTAGAACCCCTAGAGCCTGAGGTCGATGGAGAGGGACCCCTCACTGACCACGGTGCATAAACCCTGCAGCAGCAGCAGCAGCAGCAGCAGCAGCAGCAGCAGCAGCAGCAGTAGCAGTAGCAGTAGCAGCAGCAGNGCAGCAGCAGCAGCAGCAGCAGCAGCAGCAGCAGCAGCAGTAGCAGTAGCAGTAGCAGCAGCAGCAGCAGGAGAAGGAGAAGGAAGAGGAGGAGGAGGAGGAGGAAGAGATATATAGGGGGAGCGTCAACTGTCTCCTTTTGATAGATTAGGTCTCTGCTGTATCTGCTGCTGTCTCGTGCTGCAGTTTGGAGACACATAGGGGACTGCTGCTTCTTGCAGCAGCTGTCTCTCGTGCTGCAGCAACAGCAGCAACTGCAGCAACTGCAGCAACTACAGCAGCAGCAGCAGCAGCAGCAGCAGCAAGCCTCAGGCAGCAGCAACAGAGGAGACAGTGAACACAAACTGTCTCCTTTTTGCTGTTCTTATATATAATAGTTCTTTCGCTCCGGCGGGGCCCACAAGGCCAACAACTCAAAACTTTAATATATTTTGCATGACACACCGCAAACCCTAAACCCTAAACCCTAAACCCTAAACCCTAGAGACCACCTTCACTACCCGGGGAGGGGAGAGAGCACCTGCTGCTGCTGCTGCTGCTGCTGCTGCTGCTGCTGCAGGGGACACCCAAAACTAAGCATGCACACAGTTGCAAGCATTCAGCAGCAGCAGCAGCAGCAGCAGCAGAAGCAGCAGGAGCAGGTAGCAGCTAGTAGCTAGCAGGCAAGCAGATTCAAGGCAGAGAGCAGCAGCAGCAGCAGCAGCAACAGCAGCAGCAAGAGCAACAACAGCTACAGGCAAGCTGCGGCAGCAGCTACAAAAGCAGCAGCAGCAACAAGCAAGCTGCAGCAGCAGCAACGGCACTGACAAGGCAGCTAAAGGCAAACTCTTGCAACTGCTGCTCATGCTGCTCTTGCTGCTGCAGCAGCAGCAGCATGAGCTTCTGTTGCTGCTGCTGCAGCAACAGGAGCTGCAGCAGCAGCAGCAACAGCAGCAGACTCGCATATATGGCGCTAAGAGCAGCGCGGTGCTCGTCCCTCCCTAAGTACAGTGCAGGTGCTGCTGCTGCTGCTGCTGCTGTCAGCAGCAGCAGCAGAACTAGCAGCAGCAGCCGGTGTAGCAGCAGCAGCACGACTGACTAGAAGTGACAGCAGCAGCAGAATGAGCAGCAACACATGAGCACTGCAGCAGCAGCAGCAGCAGCAGCAGCAGCAACAGCAGCAAAAAGCAAGAATAGAGGAGAACCCCTTAAGCTAAGACACGGGGCAGATGAGCCCTGGAGTTGTCCTTCAGAATTGTCATTGACTAGCAGCAGCAGCATCAGCAGCAGCAGCAGCAGCTGCTGCTGCTGCTGCTGCTGCTGCTGCTGCTGCTGCTACTATTACTCCTACGACTCTACTGCACAAGTATGCTGCCGCAGCAGATGCTGCAGCAGGTGCAGCAGCAGGTGCTGCAGCAGCAGCAGCAGCTGCTGCTGCTGCTGCTGCAGCAATAGGAAGAGGCTACTTGGCCTTCTTGCTTGTCTTTGATTTAATTTTTGCTTGGCTATGCTGCAGCAGCCTCCAGCTGCTGCTGTCACTTAAGCTATCTATGCTGCCCCTTCTGCTGCTGCTGCCACTGCTGCTGCAGCTACTGCTGCTGCTGCTGCTGCTGCTGCTGCTGGGGTCGATGTTGCTAAGAAGAGTTCTCTTGCTGCTTGATGAGCCTTTGCTGCTGCTGCTGCTGCTGCTGCTGCTGCTGCGAGAGAGGAGACCCACACGAGCTGCAAGCCGCACCCCTGCGGTGTACAGCCACTGCCCTGCAGCAGCAGGATCCTTGAGTGCAGCAGCAGCAGCATTGGCAGCAGCAGCAGCAGCAGAGCGAAGTGCAGCAGCAGCAGCTTTAACTGCAGCAGCAGCAATCTTGGGTGCAGCAGCAGCAAACCCTGGAGCAGCAGCAAGAGCTGCACGTGCCCGGGTGTCTGCAGTCCTTGCTGCTGCTNTGCTGCTGCTACAGGACCCAGTTTCTCCTTAAAGAATGAAGACAGCTTCCTCTTGCGTAGATACGCCAGCAGCAGCAGCAGCGCAGCAGCAGAAGCCCCCAACAGAAACCCTAACCACGACCCCTCCAGGCCCTCTTCTGTCTCCTCGAGATCAGCACCACCAACATATGCAAATGCTGCAGCACAAAAGGAGACAACAAGCAGCAGCAAGCTGCAGCAACATGTCGTTAGAAAGAGACAGGAGGCAGCAAACTGCAGCAGCAACTGCAGCAGCAACAGCAGCAGCAAACTGCAGCAGCAAGCTGCAGCAGCAAGTTGCAGCAGGAAACTGCAGCAGCAACAGCAGCAGCAAACTGCAGCAGCAACAGCAGCAGCAAGCTGCAGCAGCAAGCTGCAGCAGCAACCGATGCTATGTCGATGCTAGGACAAGGACAGCAGCTGCAGCAGCAACAGCAGCAACAGCAGCAACAGCAGCAACAGCAGCAGCAGCAGCAGCAACAGCAGCAGCAGNAGCAGCAACAGCAGCAACAGCAGCAACAGCAGCAACAGCAGCAGCAGCAGCAGCAACAGCAGCAGCAGCAACATGAGATCTCACTTTGCTGCAGCGCTGAGAGTTGAATGTCTCCGTATCCATCAACAGAAAAGGAGACAACTGCCTTGCTGCTGCTGCTGCTGCTGCTGCTGCTGCGCCTGCAGAGCATCGGCTGTCCCCTGCCGCAGAAGCCAGCCATAGAGATAGAGTCAAAAGAACCCCAACCACCTAACAAACACCAGCAGCAGCAGCAGCAG
>NW_013570300.1:489-5626 GCF_000499745.2 Eimeria mitis | reverse complement strand
ACAAGGACAGCAGCTGCAGCAGCAACAGCAGCAACAGCAGCAACAGCAGCAACAGCAGCAGCAGCAGCAGTAGCGGCAGCAGCAGCAGCAGCAGCAGCAGAAAAGGAGATATAGATAGGAGAAAGGAGACAGATACAGAGGAGACAAATGAAAAGGAGACAGACTGGGGATATAAAGAAGGTAACAAAGACACAGCAACAAAAGGAGACAAAAAAAGATAAATAAAAATAAAAAGAAAGAAAAAGACAAAGACAGGAGACAAACAAATAAAAAGAAAGACAAAGACAAGAGACAAACAAAAAAAGAAAAAACAAAAAAAGAAAAAGACAAAGACAGGAGACAGACAAATAAAGAAAAAGACAAAGAAAGGAGACAAAAAACAAACAGAGAGACAACAAAGAAAGGAGACAATCAAATACAGAGAAAACAAACAAAGGAGACAGAAAGAGATATAAAAAAAAGATAAACAAAAGAGATAAACAAATAAACAAAAAAGGAGACAGAAAAAGAAATGAGCAAAAAATAAATAAAGGAGACAGACAAATGAATAAAGGAAACAAAAAAACACAGAAAATATAAACAAAGGAGACAAAAAGAATAAACAAAAGATAAAGAAAGCAGACAAAAAAACAAAGAAAAGATAAACAAAGGAGACAAAAAAAACACAGAGAAGATAAAGAAAGGAGACAAAAAAAAGTAAAGAAAAGATAAACAAGAGACAAAAAAAATAAAAAAAAAATAAAGAAAGGAGACAAAAAAAAGAGAGAGAAGAAGGGGTACCTGAGCAGTCTAGGTAGCCGAGAGAAGCCAGGCCAACACGTGTCTTCCCGGCGCGGCTGCTGTATCGTATCATCTGCAGCAGCAGCAGCAGCAGCAGCAGCAGCAGCAGCAGCAGCAAGAGCAGCAATAACAGAAATAGCAACAGCAGCAGCAGCAATAGCGGAGAAGGCTGCCATCGCTCCCTCAAAGGATAAAAGAAGCAGCAGCAGCAGCAGCATCACAAGCAGCAGCAGCAGCACCACCACCACCACCACCACAACCAGCACCAGCAGCAGCAGCACCACCACCACCACCACCACAAGCAGCAGCAGCAGCAGCAGCACCACCACCACCACCACCAACACCACCAGCACAACCACAAGCAGCAGCAGCAGCAGCAGCGGCAGCAGCAGCAGCGGCAGCAGCAGCAGCAGACGGACCTGGTGTGGTTTGTTTGCTAGTTTGAGGGCGGAGAGACAGTACTGAACCATCTGCTGCCGCCACTGGGAGAAGCTAAATGCTGCTTCTGCTGCGCTGCATGCAACCAGAGTTGCTGCTGCTGCTGTCTCCCCCTCACCAGCAGCAGCAGCACCAGCAGCAGCAGCAGCAGCAGCAGCAGCAGCAGATGTAGATGTAGCAGCAGATGTCTCCTCTCCCTCCTCATCCTCCCCCAGCGTGCAGAGACATGTCCCCTTCGTGTACACTGTGTGCGGCCTGCAGCAGCAACAGCAACAGCAGCAGCAGCAGCAGCAGCAGCAGCAACAGCAGCAAATGCTAAACCACAGCACAACCCTCTTCAGGGCGGCAAGATACCACCCATTGCAAGCAGCAGTAGCAGCAGCAGCAGCAACAGCAGCAGCAGCAGGTAGCAGCAGCAGCCCCCAAGGACTCGCAAGCACCAACAGCAACCGCAGCAGCGCCAGCAGCAGAAATGGGAACAGCAGCACTGCCAGCAGCAGCAACAAAGGCAGCAGCAGCAGCAACAAGATCAGCAGCAGCAGGAACAGCAGCAACAAGAGCAGCAGCAGCAGTCACAGCAGCAGCAGTAACAGCAACAGCAGCAGCAGTCACAGCACCAGCAACAGCAACACCAGCACCAGCAACAGCAGCAACAAGAGCAGCAGCCACAGCAGCAGCAGCATCAGCAGCAGCCACAGCAGCAGCAGCAGCAGCAGCAGCAGCAGCAGCAGGAGCAGCAGCAGCTGACGAGCGTTTGTCTGCATAAGCCCAGAAGCATGGTTCTGGGTGTACAGCTGAGGGGCAAGGTGTCTCCGCCTGGCAGTGTCTCCTTTCCTCCAGGTGATAAGGCAAACAAGCCTCGGGGGAGACAAAAGGAGACACCAAAGGAGACACCTTTTCTTCTGTCTCCTTTTCTTTTTCTTTTTCTTCTGTCTCCTTTTCTTTTTCTTTTTCTTCTTTTTCTTTTTTTTCTTTTTCTTTTTCTTTCTGTTCTTTTTCTTTTTCTTTTTGTTCTGTCTCTGTCTCTGTCTCTGTCTCTGTCTCTGTCTCCTCTCTGTCGATAGCTACAAGGGGACGCCGAAAGCGGTAGGCCTGGCCTGACCCGCAAGGGGCTGAGCAGCTCGACCACTCAGACCTGAACACAAACCCTAAACCCTAAACCCTAAACCCTAAACCCTAAACCCTAAACCCTAAACCCTAAACTGTGGATTGTCAATCCTGAACCCTAAACCCTGAACGTTTTGTTTTACACAGAGGAAGCCACCGCTTTCTTTTAAGAAACTGTTGAGGGTTTATTAGGGTTTAGGGTTTAGGGTTTAGGGTTTGACACGCTGTCTCCGCTTCGGTGTCTCTGTCTCTCTCTCTCTGTCTCTGTCTCCCTGTCTCTCTTTTCTCTGTTTCTTTTTTTCTCTCTTTTTCTCTGTCTCTCTCCTTGTCTCTCTGTCTGTGTGTCTATGTCTCCGTCTATTGCTGCCCGTCACCGTAAGGGTTTAGGGTTTAGGGTTTAGGGTTTAGGGTTTAGCACCATTCACTGAGTCCGCATCGTGGTTGTTCTTCTCTACATAATACAAGAGCAGCAGCAGCACAGGTGCTGTCTCCTTCTGCTGCAGCGGGAGGAGACAGTTGGTTGCCGCTGCAGTCGTATGAGTATAGTCCCTTTGTATAAGCTCTTATAACTATTTGCTGCTGCTGCTGCTGCTGCTGCTGCTGCTGCAGCTGCTGCAGATCCTGCTGCAGCTGCTGCTGCAGATCCTGCTGCTGCTCCTGCTGCTCCTGCTGCTCCTGCTGCTGCTGCTGCTGCTGCTGCTGCTCAGCACACACACGCTGCAGTGTCTGTCTCCATCCATACGAGGAGCTGAGGGCCTCGTCCCGCGTGCAGGGCAGCCAGCCAGAGGGACAGCTGCAGCTGTTGTCTTTGCTGTTATATCTCCCCCCAAGTCTACCTGCTGCTGCTGCTGCTGCTGCTGCTGCTGCTGCTGCTGCTGCTGCTGCTGTGGCCCCGGAACCAGCACGTGTCTCCACATATGCTGCTCCGTCTGCTGCTGCTGCATCATCACCACCACCACCACCACCGCCATCACCACCATCACCAGCAGCAGCAGCAGCAGCAGCAGCAGCAGCAGCAGCAGCTCGTTGTATGGTGTTTCTGAAGTCAACAGCAATACAAGAGTCAGCTAGAACATAACCCGCTGTATATGTGTCTCCTTTTCCCCGCAGCAGCAGAGACTGTCTCCGCATGCGGTCCCCAGAGAAAGCAGAGCTCAGTGCTGTCTGCGCGAGTACTGTCTCCACGTCTCTGCGTGCATGCGCAGCAGGCAGCCCCGCTACTTTGCTGCTCCTGCTGCTGCTGCTGCTGCTGCTGCTGCGGCCTTTGCTGCTGCTGCTGCTGCTCTCTGCTGCTTCGGCTGCTGCTGTCAAACGAGCCTCTCGCACCCCAGGGAAGTGGTGATGAGGAGATTCATCTGTTGCTGCTGTTGCTGCTGCTGCTGCTGCTGCTGCTGCTGCTGCAGATGATGAAGCAGATTGCTCCTGCTGCTGCTGCTGCTGCTGCTGCTGCTCTTGTGCTGCCTTCAGAGCCTCGTCCGCTGTTGCCCATGATAGATACTGCCGCAAGAATACCATGCCTCCGTGCTGCTGCTGCTGCTGCTGCTGCTGCTGCTGCTCTTCCTGCTGCTGCTGCTGCTGCTGTTGGTTTGCTGCAGTGTCTGCTGCCTCAGGCGTCGAAGAGGTAGCGTCACCACCATCCTGCTGCTGCTGCTGCTGCTGCTGCTGCTGCTGCTGCTGCTGCTGCAGCTGCTGCTGCTGATGTTGCTGCTGCAGCAGAGACAGTCGAGCCATGGCATTTCGCAGCTTTTTCATAGCAGCGAGAGAGCCAGCCTGTTCCTCTTGCTGCTGCTGCAGCAGCAGCAGCTGGTGCTGCGGCTGCTGCTGCTGCTGCATGCGCTGCAGCCGCCGCAGCCGGTGCTCCAGCTCCTCATACATTAGAGAGTAAACTGCCTGCTGCGTTGCTGCGCTGTTGCTGCCAACAGCAGCAACGAGCTTCGTGCTGCTGCTGCTGCTGCTGCTGCTGTTGCTGCTGCTGGTTTCTTGCTGCAAGAATGCATGCACTGCTGCAGGAACAACGTCCAAGTCAAATAGAGGATCTGCTGCTGCTGCTGCTGCTGCTGGTGCTGCTGCTGCTGCTGCTGCTGCAGGTGCTGCTGCTGCTGCTGCTGCTGGGCTGCGGCGGCTCGTAGTAGACGAGAAGGACCCTCTTGCTGGCCTTGCAGCAGTGTCGTTGAGCAGCAGCAGCAGCAGCAGCAGCAGCAGCGGCAGCAGCAGCAGGCGCTGCTGCTGCATGTCTAGAAAAGACATTTCCGCTGCTGCTGCTGCTGCTGCTGCTGCTGCTGCTGCTGCTGAGGACTAAGCTGCTGCCTCTAGGGAGGAGACACTGCTTGGGTGGTTCTGCATGGCCATCTGCTGCTGTTGCAGCAGGAGCTGCTGCTGCTGCTGCTGCAGCAGCAGCAGCAGCAACTGCTTCTGTCGCAGCAGCTTAGCAGCAGTTTATTAGTGCTGCTGCTGCTGCTGAGCAGCAGCATCAAGTTGCTGCTGCTGCTCTGCTGCTGTAAAAAAGCAACACAACCGATGCTGCTGTTGAGGCGCCGTTGGTTTGACCCGGGCAACACAGAAGCATGAGGGTTTAGGGTTTAGGGTTTAGGGTTTAGGGTTTAGGGTTTATATATGAATCAAAACTGCAAAAAGAATATATTTGTTGCTGCTGCTGCTGCTGCTGCTGCTGCTGCTGCTGCTGTATAAGAGTTGTTTTCTCTATGAAGTGACCAGTGGACACATTTTCTTTGTCTTCATCTGACCACTGGTCACCATACAATATATCCTCGCTATAGAAAACACACTACTACTATATATATGCATACACACA
>NW_013570300.1:0-389 GCF_000499745.2 Eimeria mitis | reverse complement strand
TAGGGTTTAGGGTTTAGGGTTTATATATGAATCAAAACTGCAAAAAGAATATATTTGTTGCTGCTGCTGCCTGCAAGCCTGAGGCTTCCTCGGGGCCTCACTCTGCCGGTATAGGGCCCCTCTGGTCCACCAGCAGCAGCAGCAGCAGCAGCAGCAGCAGCAGCAGCAGCAGCAGCAGCAGCAGCAGCGGGAGATATGAAGCTGCAAACGAGAAAAACTACAATAAAATAAAACAAATAAAAAATATATTTTTTAATATAATATTTTAATTAATGTTTGATCAGCTGCTGCTAACAATATATCACCTGCTGCTGCTGCTGCTGCTCGTGCTGCTGCTGCTGCTGCTGCTGCTGCTGCTGCTGCTGCTGCTGCTGCTGCTGCTGCTGCTG
>NW_013570299.1:8469-10187 GCF_000499745.2 Eimeria mitis | reverse complement strand
GGCTGTGTACAGTGGGGTTAGTATACACCGCAAAAGAGTTATTAAACTGTTGTTAGCCTTTCCCGCAGCCGAGCATTGCTGTGAGCTGCTGTGTAAGAGGCGGGGGCTTGTAGCACGGTGTGCAGGAGGTTAGCGTAGGAGCATTCACTTGCTCTTGATAGAATGCCTGTGGGCAAATACATATACTCAGTATGTATCTATATACATAAAGAATGCAGCCGAGTAAACTTTGTTGTGCTGGCTTGCACTCGTTGTTGCAGCGAGGTGCACTGCAACTCTTGTGAGGCGTCGCTTCCTCTACAGCAAGCTCCGAGCCACTGAGCCGAGGACGTCTGGAAATAAAAAAGAGATCTCCGCTGCATTGGGGGGGGGAGGCATAACAAATAGTTTTGTCACTCTGCTTGTTTACTTTTTAGTCTAAGTCAGCAGGCAGAGTGACGAAACTATTCAGGGATTGCATCTGTAAGCTCCAAGGCATTCGGAAAAATATCAATATGAGCGGGGAGAAGAATTTGTTGAGCGAATTCTCGCGCGAATTCATTCATGGGGCAGTTTAAAAATCTCCACAGGAAGATCACTGAAAAAAAAAAGCTGGAGAGAGACTGTCAAAATGAATGGAGTAAAAGTATTTTTTTTTTTTTATTCTGTGCGGCTGTATACCGATGGAAAAGTTCACCAAAACTGATTGATTTCCTCGCTTGTGAGGAATGCGTTTATACTAATACAGAACACTCTTCGACCCGTTGCTATCTGTACCCCCTGGGATACACAAAAACACTGTTGTCTGACCCGACGTTATCTCTGGAGTTATATCGGGCTGTCACGGGCCATTCCCGTGCCCGCGCAGCTGATGACCACTCACCACAACTTGCAGCAGCGTGGGGATGCAGGAAGAACAAACAAGAACGCCGAGCAAGAAACTAAGCCAAAAGACTTTAAGGCATAGCCTTTCAACCCCAGTGGGTTGGGTTTACTCAGAAGGCCGCAGGGGGGTGAGCAGCCGAAGAAGCTTGGCGCGCGTTGGGTAGAGCCGCGGGGGTTAGTTTCGGAGATATGAATTAGTAGGTGGGCAAGACTTCATTCAATGAAGTTTCCAACTCAGGCGCACGGCAAAGAGCTCCGAAATTAGCTGGAGCAAGCCCCGGTTGCCACAAGTCCATGCGTGAGTTCAACAGGAGCAACACAAGCAAGCGGCAGCCGCAGCAGAACGGGGATCACCAGCCCCAGAACTTGCGAACCGATCCGCGGGAGAGCCAGCACCAAAAGATGCACCGACAACCGATGCAGCAACGGGAGAAGCAACGGCAAGGAATGCGGCAAGAGGAACATCTAGAGCAGCAAAAACAGTACGCGATGCTACGGCATCTAGAGACGTCCTCTCTATGTCTACATCCCTTTGTGGGAGACAGCGTGAGTTGCTTGGGGAGAGAAGGGGAGGCTGACGCAGCATAGCCTGCGAAGCTGAGTATCCGTATTTCCACTTGCGTGCAGATTAGTTCCTCAGGGCCAAGCAAGTGTTCAGTAGCTGCCTACAGTGTAGTGTATGCATCACTAGGGGCCGTCGGTGCTCCTGCATGGGGCGCTGCCTTGCAACAGAAGTATCAGCTAGGTGCCGTGCAACCCCCCACGACAAGCCCCCTCACCACCAACCCAGTCGCAGGCTCTTCTCTCGCTGATGCCCAGAGAGGCTGGAGACTGTGCGGGTGGATACAGCTGGG
>NW_013570299.1:7960-8194 GCF_000499745.2 Eimeria mitis | reverse complement strand
AATATATATATATATATATATATATATATATATATATATATATATATATATATAAGGAATAGATGAGCTTCATTTTTTGTTGTTATATTGTATTTATATACAATATAACGGCGAGAGAGGAACTCTTCTATGCACTATACAATAGAACAGCATCGCTTTTGTTGTTATTGGTATATATATTTGTTGTTGTTTTTTTTATTTTATTTTATTTATTTTTTTTTTT
The DNA here is from genome assembly GCF_000499745.2 of Eimeria mitis. NCBI lineage: Eukaryota > Apicomplexa > Conoidasida > Eucoccidiorida > Eimeriidae > Eimeria > Eimeria mitis. Next base: position 7,971 of record NW_013570299.1, on the reverse strand, counting down.
TTAATATGCTT
>NW_013570299.1:7469-7860 GCF_000499745.2 Eimeria mitis | reverse complement strand
TATATATATATATATATATATATATATATATATATAAATATATATATATATATATATATATATATATATAAATATATATATATAATATATATATATAAATAGGGAATATATGAGCTTCATTTTTTGTTGTTATATTGTATTTATACACAATATAACAGCGAGAGGGGAACTCTTCTATGCACTATACAATAGAACAGCTTCACTTTTGTTGTTATTTTGTATTTATGTTTGTTGTTGTTTTTTTTTGTTGTATTTATTTATTTATTTAATTATGCTCGTTTCTCGTCGTTGTTAGAGCTAAGAAAAACACCACCACGCACACCACCTACACCTCATATCACCAGCACCAGCACGAGCCTATATAAGCAGAGAAATGTATTAAAACCCTAAA
>NW_013570299.1:7226-7369 GCF_000499745.2 Eimeria mitis | reverse complement strand
GCGAGTTGTAGAATATAACTAAATAAAACAAACACCAAAACCCTAAACCCTAAACCCTAAACCCTAAACCGTAAACCCTAAACCCTCAATGTAAAGATATAATTTTGTGTTACGTTGTGCTGCAGTTCAATTCCTGCAGCTGG
>NW_013570299.1:6898-7126 GCF_000499745.2 Eimeria mitis | reverse complement strand
CTAAACCCTAAACCCTAAACCCTAAACCCTAAACCCTTGGCTGGTTGGGGCTGTACTTTCGTAGGAGTGACCATCCAGCCCCGAGGCGAGTTGTAGAATATAACTAAATAAAACAAACACCAAAACCCTAAACCCTAAACCCTAAACCCTAAACCCTAAACCCTAAACCCTCAATGTAAAGATATAATTTTGTGTTACGTTGTGCTGCAGTTCAATTCCCGCAGCTGT
>NW_013570299.1:6652-6798 GCF_000499745.2 Eimeria mitis | reverse complement strand
TTTTTTTTCTATTTTTTTTTTTTTGCCTTCTAACGTGAATCCAGCAAACAACAACGCCTGGCTCTCAGTACCCCCTGTGAGCAGCAGCAGCAGAAACACCGCAGCAGCAGCAGCAGCTGCAGCAGCATAAGCATCCGCAGCAGCTG
>NW_013570299.1:6334-6552 GCF_000499745.2 Eimeria mitis | reverse complement strand
TTTTTTTTTTTTTTTTTTTTTTTTTTTTTTTTTTGTTTTAGTTACTTGTATATATTCTTTTTGAGTCTCTCACACTGTGTCTACCTGTTTATTTTTGTTGTTTTTCCCCTTTTCTCTCGCTACACACCGCAGCAGAGCTGCAGCCACCGCTTGCTGCAGCACGAAAACTTTCTTATACTAATAATTTGTTTATATCTTTTTTGTTATCTCAATACATC
>NW_013570299.1:3400-3938 GCF_000499745.2 Eimeria mitis | reverse complement strand
CTCTTGCTGCTGCTGCTACTGCATCGCTTCTTCAGCTGATGGTGGTTGGGCTATCCTGCTGCTGCTTTTCTTACTGCTGTTGTTGTTGTTGCTGCTGCTGCTGCTGCTGCTGTTCGCGGGGCTGCGGCTGTTGCTGCTGCTTGTGCTGCTTCTGAGGCTGCTTCTGCTGCTGCCGTTGCGTCTACTGCTGCGGCTGCTGATTATGCTGTTCCTGCTGCTGCTGTTGCAGCTGTTGCTGGCGCTGCTGCTGCGGCGGCTGCTGCATGCACCGCTTCCAGTGCTGCTGCTGCCTGTAGTACAACAGCTGTAGCTCCTGCTGCAAGACCTTCTGCTGCTCCTGCTGCTGCTGTTGCTGCTGCAGCTGCTCTTTATGCTGTTTGTTATGCGGTGCTGCTGCTTTGTATCGATGCTATCGCTGCCGCTGCTGCTGCTGCTGCTGCTGTTGTTGCTTCTGCTGCTTGCATTCATGTATGCGTTGCTGCTGCTGCTGCTGCTGCTGCTGGTGTGGGTGCTGCAGGGTTTGGTGCTGCTGTTTAGT
>NW_013570299.1:3132-3229 GCF_000499745.2 Eimeria mitis | reverse complement strand
CAGTGTACAGCAGTGGTAACTCATACAGCAGCAGCAGCAGCAGCAGCAGCAGCAGCAGCAGCAGCAGCAGATGAAGACGCTCTGAAGGACTCATCAA
>NW_013570299.1:1423-1599 GCF_000499745.2 Eimeria mitis | reverse complement strand
TGCTTCTCCACCACTAAGTGCTGCTGCATTCACTGCTGGTGCTGCTGCTGCACTTTCTGCTGCTGCTGCACTCCTTGCTGCTGCTGCTTTTGTTGTTGCTGCTACTGCTGCTGCTGCAGCATCTGCTGCTGTTGCGGACTAGTTATGCCGTTCATGCAGCTGCTCTTCGCTACTTT
>NW_013570299.1:1196-1323 GCF_000499745.2 Eimeria mitis | reverse complement strand
TGCTGCTGCTGCTTTTGCTGCTCCTTCAGGCCAAAGGGATGAGCTTCAACTGAGGTAGGCGCATTGGGGGACTGTGAAGGCCCCGCTGCTGCGCCTACAATGCAGCGCAGCAGCAGCTGCTGCAGCA
>NW_013570299.1:359-1013 GCF_000499745.2 Eimeria mitis | reverse complement strand
GCAGCAGCTACTGCAGCAGCAGCAACTGCTGCTGCAGCAACAGGGGCAGTTTTAGTGCTGTATAGTAACAGCAGGCGGGAGGTGTAGAGGCATGTCTCAACCGCCGGTGGCTGCTGCTGCCGCTGCAATGCCTGCAGCAGCAGCTGCAGCAGCAGCTGCAGCAGCTGCAGTAGCAGCAGCAGCTGCAGCAGCAGCTGCTGCTGCTGCTGCTGCTGTAACAATGCATGGTGGAGTTAAGCAAGAGAGCGTGGCGTGGTGGAGCCCTCATTCTCTTTTATTTTTTTGCTGCTGCAGGCAGCAGCAGCAGCAGCAACAGTAGCAGCCGCAGCAAAAGCAGCAGCAGCAAGAGTAGGAATACAGGTAGACAGCAACCATGCAAAAGGAGACAAATTTAGAGTGGAGACAAAGAGACACAGAGACAGAGACAGCGAGAAACGAAAAGAAATATAATAAAACAAATATAATAAAACAAATAAAATAAATAATAATAAATATAATAAAACAAATATAATAAAGGAGACAGAGACAGAGACAGATAGATAGAGACATACAGCAACAGAAACAAAAACAAATATAATAAAGGAGAGAGACAGAGAGAGAAACGAAAACAAATATAATAAAACAAATATAATAAAGGAGACAGAGAGAGAAAGA
>NW_013570299.1:0-338 GCF_000499745.2 Eimeria mitis | reverse complement strand
AAAAAAAAAAAAAAAAAAAAAAAAAAAAAAAAAAAAAAAAAAAAAAAAAAAAAAAAAAAAAAAACACACAGCAACAACTCCTCCTGCTGTCTGTCTCCTTTTTGTCTCTCTATAGACAAATATAAATTTTTTTTTTATTTTTTTTTATTTTTTCGTGCATGCGTTGGTGGAGCAGTGTATACAGACGAAGAAAAAAAGAAGAAAAGGCAAATAAAAATAAATAAAAATAAACAAAAACAAAATAAAATAAAATAAAATAAACAAAAAGTAAAATAAAATAAAATAAAATAAAATGCAGAGCCACAAATACCCGCATATGATGCGGGGGTGAGGGGACT
>NW_013570298.1:8491-9200 GCF_000499745.2 Eimeria mitis | reverse complement strand
TATATATATATATACATATAATATATTTATCTTTATTTGTTCCTGTCTCTATTTATTATATATTTATATAATATAATATATATAATATATAGAGACAGAAACAAATAAAGAAGATAAATATATAATAAATATATATATATTTATTATTATATTTGTTTCTGTATTTATTACATATTTATCCTCTTTATCTGTTTCTGTTCATTTATGTTTCTTTCTTTGTATGCTTCTCTCCCTATTTATTATATATTTGTTTCTCTATTTGTTTCTCTATTTATTATATATTTTTGTCTCTATTTATTATATATTTCTGTTTCTATTGTTTATTGTAGCTTTTGTTTTTTCTTTTTATGTTTTCTTTTTTTTTTTTTTGTTATTATATTTCATCTCTTCTCGCTCTCTCCTTCTGTCTCCTTTCTGCTTTCTTTTTTTTTTTACGTTCGCAACAGCAGCAGCAGCAGCAGCAGCAGCAGCAGCAGCAGCTGTCTCTGTTGCTGCCCCTACCTACCTGAATCATTTCTTTGTCGTTCTGTCTGTCTCCTTTTGTCTCCTCTATTTTTTTTTTCTTTTTTTTGTTTATGTATTTATCTTTTCGTTTTGTTTTTATTTTCTACGTTTGTTCTTTGTTTGTTTATCTTTTTTTATTTCTTTATATCGTGTTTATATATATATATATACATATATATATATATATATATATATATATATATAT
>NW_013570298.1:4046-6943 GCF_000499745.2 Eimeria mitis | reverse complement strand
TTACTGCTGCGGCTAACAGCAGCAGCAACAGCAACAACAGCTACTGCTGTTCTTCCTGTTGCCGCTACAGCGGCAGCACCATCTGTTGTTGTTGCTGCCACTGTTCCTTTAGCTGCTGCTGCTGCTGCTGCTGCAGCAACAGCAGCTGCAGCAGCAGCAGGACTTCGTTTGTGAGTATATGCATATATATATAAATATATACCCATATACATACGCATATAAACACACACACACACACACACATATATATATATATATAAATATACATATATACATACATATACATACATACATACATACATACATACATACATATATATATATATATATATATATATATATATATATATATACACATATATATATAAACTCAGTTAGCCCCTCTGAGTACCCCCAACGCTTCTTCGATTTTATTTTTTAATTGATTTTCGCTTTCTAATAAAATAAGCAGTTCGCTATTATCCATTTCTAGCATCATTCCGGTTATTTTTCCTGCTAGCTCTGGCTGGTGGCGAGCGATGAGGGGGAATAGCCTCTCCCCTAGCATTTGTTTTTGCATGCTAGGCTGTGCTGCTGCTAGTGCTGCTGCTGTTAGTGGTGCCTCAGGGGAAAGAAGAACGTGAGCTGCGTCGATTGGTGGGCCTTGTTGCTGCTGTTGCTGCTGCTGCTGTTGCTGCTGCTGTATATGCAGAGGTGGTGGGGGCTGCTGCGGCTGCTGCTGCTGCTCTACACGGGGGTTTCTTACTTGTGGGGTAAATTTAAATGAACCACCACCAGGTAGCTGCTGCTGCTGCTTCAATAGCTGCTGCTGCTGCTGCTTCGCGCTTCCTGCTGCTCCTCCTCTAGGTGCTCTGTGTGCAGGTGCTCCTCGTTGCTGCTGCATTATAGGTTGCTGCTGCTGCTGCTGCAGTGATACTTGAAGAGCTGCTGCTGCAGCAACAGCAGATTGAGGAGCGTATATGTGCTGCAGAGCAGCAGGAGGAATGCCTCTCTGTAGTGCTAGCCCCTGCTGCTGCAGCTGCTGCTGCTGCTGCTGTCTACCCGCCCACGGCAACACAGCCATATGAGACTGTGCTGGATACATCATTGCGCGCTGCTGGTAAGCAGCAACACCAGGGAGAGCAGCAGCAGCAGCAGCAGCAGCAGCACCAGGATAACCTACATGAGGAGGAACAGCAGCAGAAGCACCCTGACGTATCTGCGGCATCCTAAACCTTTGTTGCAGTCGCTGCCACCGCTGCTCTCTTCTCTCTGCTAGCCCGGTGTATAGGGGTTTCCCGTTTATATATTTTAAGTGCATCTCTGCTACTGCTTTGCTTGCATCGTCCGGAGAAACAAAACAAACAAAACCAAAACCCTTAGATATTCCTTTTTCATCTCTCATCACCTTTACGCTGCTTGTGGGGCCAAAAGGCTCAAATAACTCTCTTAGTTTATCGTCGTCAACGCTGTTGTCTAGGTTCTTTACATATAGATTCACTCCTCTATATCTTTCTCCTCTTTCTTGCTGCTGCTGCTCATATTTCATACGTAATGCTGCAGCACGCTGAGCTCGAGACTGGTGAGGACCCACAAACAATACCATCTCGTCACTGCTGCTGCTGCTGCTGCTGTTGCTGCTGTCGCCACCTTCTGCTGCTGCTGCTGCAACACCATTCGATGTGCTGCTGTTTGTGCTGTTGCTGCCGTTCGTGCTGCTGCTATTTGCTGCTGCAGCAGCATCCTTAGCTTTAGCTGCTGCTGCTGCTGCTGGTGAAGTTTCTTCTGTTTCCCCTTCTGCAGTTGAAGTTTCCCTTGCTGCTGTTGCTGCAGCATCATCTGCTGCAGCAGCAGCACCGCCAGCAGCAGCAGCAGCAGCAGAGGATGATGAGGTATCCTTGAAACCCTCTGGAGTAACTATCTTTCCGTTGAGTGCTTGTACACAAGCTTTAGCTGCTGCATGTTCAGCAAAATTACAAAAAGCAAAGAGACGGCCCTTGGGGTCTTGTTTCACGAGTAAGCTCGTGATCTCACCGAAGGGTGATAGTATAGGCCGCAGTGTATCTGCATCTCCCCAACATTTCGGTAGGTTTTTTAAATATAAATTTGTATATCTATTTACTCCAGCATTTTCTCTTTCTGATCGTGTAACAAAAGGCCCAACATATACAGTTTTTCCTCCTATAAGCATACCATTCACCTTTTCTATAGCATTTCTTGCTGATGCCTCACTCTCATAGTGTACAAATCCATATCCTTTGCTTCTATTTGCCTCATCTACACCAACCTTACAACTTAATATATTCCCAAATAAAGAAAAAGTATCATATAAAGCTTTATTATCTATACTACGATCAAGATTCTTTACAAATACATTTCCGTTTCCACTCTTTCTCAAGCTAGGATCTCGTTGGCTCCACATGATTCTGCATGGTTGTCCTCGTATTAAAGTATAATTTAAAGCATCTAGAGAACGTTCAGCATCCTGTAATGTTTGATAGTTTACATATGCATAACCTAAACTTCTTCTCGTTACGCTATCTCTACATACACGAATAGATGTTACTGGGCCAACAGAGTTGAATACCTCAAATAACATAGCTTCTGTTACATCAGGATGAAGATCACCAATATATAAAGAAGGAGAAACATATGTAGGATGAGAACTAGAAGGTATTGTAGGTGTATGCTGTGACACCTGTTGCTGTTGCTGTTGCTGCTGCTGTTGCTGCTGTTGTTGTGGGGGAACTTGTTGTTGCTGCACACCAGCTAGCTGCTGCTGAGCTGCTGGGTCCTGCTGCTGCTGAGGTGGCTGCTGGGGGGGTAAAGGCTGAGGAGAACCACCCACTAATGGAGAAGAACCCTGAAGCTGTTGGGGACCCGGAGGAAGCTGTTGCTGTTGACCAGCCGCAGCAGCA
>NW_013570298.1:0-3943 GCF_000499745.2 Eimeria mitis | reverse complement strand
GCAGCAGCAACGGCAGCACCAAGTACAAGAACCCAAAAAACGTCAGGTCTCAGCACTGATAGAAAAGGGAAAAAAGAGAAACACAAAGAAAGCTGCAACTGCTAGCCGAGAGACAAACTGACGACGACGAATAGCAGTAGCAGCAACACCAGCAACACCAGAACCTAGAAAGGCAGGAGAAGAAGCAACAGAGACAAATGAGGCCTTGCTGCAGTAGCTGTGGTTGTTACTGCAGTTGAATTTGCTGCAGTATTTGCTATGCAGCAGCAAACGGCGGTGCCAACCACTGCTACAGCTGCTGATGCCCGCGCTGCTGCTGCCGCTGCTGCTGCTGCTGCTGCTGCTGCTGCCGCTGCTGCTGCTGCTGCTGCTGCGGGGGACCGCAGCAACAGCCAGGGCTCAGGTTCAGGAGAGCTGCAGCAACTGTTGCTGCCTTCTCAGAACCAACTGCTTTATTTATAAGAAAACACAACCGAAGAGTTGAAAACAGAAAAGGAGAGAGACAGAAGACGAGACAGGCAGCCAGGTGCAAGCAGCAACACAAGGATTAGGTTAAGAGTAGAGAAGAGAGGCCTAGGAGGCTCCTCTTGGTGGTTTGTTACGGCGTCAGCAGCGACGAACACGAATATTTTTTCTACAGAAAGCAGAGAAATAACACAAAACAACAACACAAACACCACAAAGAGGCCCTTCATACGCTAGATACATCACCAGCAACGCAGCCCTACTGCTGTGCTGCTGCTAGAGGGGTGTGCTGCTGCTGCTGCTGCTGCTGCTGCTGCTGCTGCTGCTGCAGCTGGGCTGATGCTGCTGCAGTATATGCTCTGCTGCAGGCCATCTGTTACCACCATCAACTCTGATTTAATTATTAAATTCTTTTTTATTCTTTTCTTTTCTTTTTCCTCAGGATTTTCTTCTCTCGCACACATAAACAACACCGCTATATACACACCCGTGTTGCTCACCAGGCGCGTCGGCTTGGCTGTACATAGGGCGCGGGGCAGCTCCCAATGCACTAGATAAAGACCGTATAAATATGTATCTTTTCTGCTTTTTATGCATTTCAACTGTTGCTTTTTACATTTGAACTCAAAAAAACAGAGGAACTCCCCGCTAACTGCAGCAGCTAGCCCCCTATACAGTATACAACCCCCCCACACCCCCACGAGAGCAGCAGCGCCCCGCAGATAGCGTTGCGGGTCCCCTCGTTCTGTGTATAAGGGAGATATTTATGTTGTCTTTATTTGTAATTTGTTTGAAATAATGTATATTTATTCTACTCCAGCTCCTTTAAGGATATATTTACTTAATTTTTTATTTCTCCCGCTCACTGCCGCGCTGTAACGATGGCCCTCGATCTTAGCCGACGACACCGCTAGCAGCAGTTATGTTAAAACTATTTTCAATAAAATAAATCCTAAACGCAAGCTTTAATCACCCATACAGTATCTAGAACTCTGGAGCACAGCGGCACAGAGTGATGGGGCTAACTGTGAAGCGGAGAGGAAACTGCGAATTATGTCTACCCGGTTGCACCGCTTGCTGCAGCCGCTCCTCCTCTGCAGAAACAATATATGTGAGCATAGAAGCCGATCCCTCTTTGTATGCACGTACTGACGCCGTAGGCAACTGCTGACCGCATACCTAGCCCTCTGAGGAGTAAACCTACACGTAATGTGATGCTTGGCCTGCTACATGTGCTTCTACTTGCACACAAGGTGACTAGTAGGGGCTACATCTGCGTTCAACAATTTTTTACAGTGCTAGAGCGTGCAACAAAGGGGGATTGGGCGTGCTAGCATCTGGATCCGCCGTACAGCACCAGCTGCAGCGGTGTCCTTTGTAACTCATGTCAGGCAGCCTCCTCTCCCCCGGTATCATGCTCTTGAGCCTCCTGGCCCAGACCGCGAGGGGACTCAAGAGATTTCATCAGTTTTCTGGAACCTCTTGTATGCAGTGTCAGGTCTGTTAAAGCTCGCCGTGGCTCTCGAATAAAGTCGAGGACTGTCGTTACGCAATATGCAACATGGTAACGCTGCAGTTGATACATATATTTCTACTGGTGAACACTGACTGGTTATTAATGGCCAAGCAAGTGGTTCACGATTGCCTTCACCGTCATTGCATGCACCACATGAGTCTTGGCGGTGTTTGTATGCGGGCTTACCTCGCAGCGCCCGCTGCGGGGACGTGCACTGCGGCTCATGAGTCGCAGCCTGAGAATCTTAGCAGCCTGAGGCCATTGCGCTGCTATTCCAGAACGCCTGGAGGCCCCAGGTGATGTCAGATACTTTTGGCCAGCTCTTATCTTAAGTCCTTTTGCGACAGTAGAGTCAGACTCTACTGCTGCTCGCAACATTCTTCAGCTACGTTCAATGACTCTCACCCCACTTGGTAGCACCGCCTGGTTTGCCGTGGCCGATGCGAGCAGCGAGACTCACCCCCAAAGAAGGGCGACTTTTGCACAACATTGAATACTGGAGAAGGCGCTCTGTAGTAAAGAAATATTTTGGTAATATTTGTCAAAAATCCAACCTGTTTTTCCCTTCGCAGAATGGGGATTGAGCAAGATATAGCCTTGGATGTGCAACCGGAAAATGCCTGGACGCCTTGTCGCACTAGACAGCAGCTCGCGAAGAAGGTCTCTGTGCTTACTGCCATATATGGGGAGTACCGTCATGCGGGGGCAATGGGGGAGTTCCTTGCTTCCCTCGAGTTAAATTTTTGCCTTCAAGGCGCACCTGAAGAGCTCCTCTTGCCTCTTCTTTATTTGCATGGGACGCGAGGAAAATACAATGGTGTGTATATGAGTTTACATCTAAACAACAGCTCGGCTTTTCGGGCTATGGAGGCCTTCCGATAATCATTGCGGTGTAGGCTCATTCCTTGGTCGGCAAGGGAATTGAGTATGGCAACACCGAAAAGGCTTACGCGAGAAAGCCTATCGAACTCGCGCTACATATAATGATGAAAGTCTCGCTTGCTGGCTTTGCCGGCTCATGCAGTACGGCTGGACGGTCAAGTATATCAAGGGTATCGCCAACAGGGTCTTTGACGGATGTTTCCAACAGCCCACCCGTCAGGCACTTTCTCCCGCAACTGCGATTATCTGCAGCGTTTCTTAATTCTTGCCTTAACTGCATAATTCTTGACCTTAGTGATTCCCAGGGCTTCGGTTATTGTCAAACATAACATAGAATGCCTGGTTCAGTACAATAGCAAAGAGGAGGAACGGTCTCATGTGGTACCAGACGAAGCATAGACCCCGAGGATTGCACTGTCGAACTGTGTTTCTCAAATATCGCTGGGAAAGACACCTGATCCTTCTTTAACGGGCAACCATGTACTCCGCACCACAACATCGCAGGTGTCAAAACTGTTCTGCAGATGCGGGATAGTTTCAAGCTTGGTATCCCTGGCTATGGGGCTCAAGATAAGCCACAAAAAAGAAATGAAGTTCTGAATATTGCAGAGGCTTGTAAGCGAAATTGGCAGGATTTCTTGACGCGCTTCACACCCGTTAAACCCGTTGAGCATGAGCATCAGTCAGTGGCTACGACAGCACCTCTGTTGTTGCGGGTGGATTCAGCTTATATCTCCACTTCAATTCCTACTGACATGGATCCGAAGTGTATATTCTGGTGCGTGTTCATGAAGTGGCTCAAAATTGAGCATAGCGTGGACAATGTGAGCACGGCGGCGGCAGACAATCAGAACGAACTCACGAATTGCAATTTCTTTTGCAATATTTGCAACTCTGTACCAGGCAAAATCCATGGAAGAGGCTTGCTTTTCTCGTCTGTGACGATTTGGGTTATAATACAGCACTCCCCTTTTCTGTCTGTTGTTCTCTGACTACTGTAGTCAGCTCCAATGTAACATGAGTTAGCGCAGAGTTAGCTGAGGAGCCTATTGACAGCTTTGGCAGGCTGCGCGTAAGCGT
>NW_013570297.1:6007-9116 GCF_000499745.2 Eimeria mitis | reverse complement strand
TATATATATATATATATATATAATATATATTACATATATATATTTAGAAAAAAGAGATAGGGCGACGCACGAGCTGTTGAGTGCAGTAAACCCAACAAAATAACTACAGCCTAAACCCTAAACCCTAAACCCTAAACCCTAAACCCTGAAACAAACAACAACTAAACCCCAAATAAACAAAACAAAAGTAAACAACAAAAAAACAAAACAAATGCAACCGCATGCACTGTGTTTTATTGTCTTTACATGAATATACAAACGAAGAAAAACAAAAAAAAAATACCAATCGCCTCTCCCCCTCTCTATTTGTATCTGAATATAAACAAAAAAATAAATTAAATTTATATAAATTAAATTAAATTAATTATTTTATAATTATTGACTTCTGTTGCTGGCGCACCTCCTGATATCTCACAAAGAAAAAAAAGAAAAATAGCTGCATATACACCTCAACAAAGCTGCCTATACACCTCAACTTGCATGCACAAAAAAAGTAAAAGCCGATGGATTTGTTTATTATATTTCTCACCATCTGTTTTGTTTTAGTAGTATAGAAAAGGCAAAGCAGAGACAATCATACACCTAAACCCTAAACCCTAAACCCTAAACCCTAAACCCTAAACCCTCGAGTTTGTAGGCAATAGACAGCTGCACATACACCTCAACTCCTCTAAATAAGAAAACCACAAAAGAGAAGCTGCTCTTTTGTTTTTTTTTCTTTTTTTGTTTACGTACGCACTTGCAGGGAAAGAATATAATAAAGAAAATATATATATAAAAACACAGAAGAAAAAAAAACAACAAATAAATATTTACATCTATATTATAAAAATAAATATAATAAATATATATCAACAAACAAAACGCATGCATGCAGTATTTGTCGTCTTCCCTTGGCTCTGATTTACACACAAACCTGAACACCACGGGCTACTCAATGAAACCCTAAACCCTAAACCCTAAACCCTAAACCCTGAAGGACCCCTCCTAAGCAAAGGAGTAAGCAGCAGACCAGAGCCGTACTTTCTTGTAATCGGTGCAGCAGCAGCAGCAGCAGCAGCAGCAGCAATTAACTCTGTTAATAAACGCAGCAGCAGAAGATGCAGCCACAAAGAACAAATGCATCAGCTGCTGGTGATTAGGGTTTAGTAGCAGCAACAAGAAAAGGGTTTAGGGTTTAGGGTTTAGGGTTTAGGGTTTAAATTGTGGTTGGCCGCACTTCTCTCTTTCATGCAAATGCCCAGAGACAAAGAGTAAACAAAATAAATAAAATAAATTAAAGTGTACATCCAGTGAATACATATATTTATATTCTATATATTCTTTTCTTTTTTATTTTGCTTTTTCTTGTTGTGTTTCATAACAAAAAAAAACAGGGGGAAACGCACCTCAATAAACTCGTCATAGTCAAAGCTCTGCAGACAAACCACACAAAACAAGCAATACCTAAACCCTAAACCCTAAACCCTAAACCCTAAACCCTAGACCCTAGATTCATCATACTTTCAAGATGCTGGTGAGGGTTTTTTATTTATATTCATATTCGTGGTTTCAGTTGTTCTTCTCTTTTTTAATAACTAAAGAAGCTGCAAAACCTAAACAAGAAATGCTTATAGATAGAAACTGCATGGATCGATACAAGTAAACGCATGCATGCATACATGCATGCACAGCTGAGGTGCCAGCCCCGTTTTGCATGCATCTCTGAGCAGGTATATTTGTGTTTATTGAATAAAATATTTTTGTGAAATAAAGGGAAGCTTACAGAAGTAACGCTGGGTAGTCTTCTTGACTCCACCTTAGAGGAGCTGCGGCCAATCATAAGGCCGAGAAAAAGCAAAGAGAAAACGAAAACTGCTCCTTTTAAAAGTTTAAATAAATCATTTCTATTAAAATTTTCCTGAGAAACAACGCGGGGGCCAGCAGCAAGCGGCGCGAGCGAGGCGGGATCAGACCAGCCCACCTCAAGAGAGCTAGTGCGACCCGATCTGAAAATATTTGTGGGGGAAGTGTTCACCTTTTGCGGTAACATTGCGGCAAAAAGAAAGAAAATACAAAAATTAAACTTAAAAAACCATAAAAACCAAATATTAATCATGAAAAACCAACTGACTGGCAACCAGACGATTAGCGGTTTCAGTAGTGAAACCAGAGAGAAAGCAGAGCGATCTGAACTCATACAACGAGCGTTTCAACTGCAATCTTCTGCTTTGATTCAGAAAAATAAATTAATTTTAATTTATAAAATAAATTCAAATTTCCTTCAATATTTTCTCCGCAGCCAGTTGCAACAACGCCACGCCCTGACTGCTGCCCGCCACTACGGTCTGCGTCGACCACTCACGTGGTGGGGCCCCATAAACATACATAGGGTGCTTTTTTGTGTTTTTTTTGAGTTTATTACAATTAAATTTTGATTTACTTTCTCAATTTAAACAAAAAAAAGAAACAAAATATACCGCAGCACCGTTGCCCGCCCAGCAGTTCAGTGCTACGCTGGTTGGTCGTGGCCGCTGCTGCAGTGTTTTTGCATTCTATTAACATGTCTGTCTTCTCTGTATTTGTTTCGCTTCATCTTAAGCTTTAATAAGCTTTATTAATATAATTTATTTTGCTTTTTATATACAAATTTTGTTTTATATTTCCCTAGAACCACCAACAAATACAAGTATAGAGAGACGCCCTTCTCCCTCGTGCACTACATCCCCCTAGCCGCCGACGCCAGCTGTATTTAGGGTTTAGGGTTTTAGGGTTTTTTCTGTTTGTTTAGGCTTCAAGTTCTAGATAAAACACTAAAAAACCCTAAATAAAAGAAAATAAAAGAGTATACGCAATATATTAACCCCTAAATAAGCATACATATAAACTATAAACTAAAAACCCTCACACTCCTTACCTATACAACTCTGCGGTGTCTGTAGCCAGTAACAAAGAAAATTTTTTTGTTGTTTTTTACATAAAGTCTAATCAAAGTAACAAAGTATAAAAAAAATATATTTATCCTCCAAATGCCTACCCACTGTATAACTAAATATATATTCATATATCTATTACAGCAATAGACAGGCAAATCCATACATATACATATACATACATACATATATATATA
>NW_013570297.1:3262-3472 GCF_000499745.2 Eimeria mitis | reverse complement strand
AAAAAAAAAAAAAAAAAAAAAAAAAAAAAAAAAAAAATCCTTGACCTGAACAGCTTTTTTAATGAAGGGTCTTTCTTCTTTCATCAACGGAAGTAAATTAAGCCGCAAAAGATATATTGCTTTTTTTATATTTGTTTCTGGGGGCCTCAGCGCCTCTACTACCTCTTGGCTCAGCAGCAACGAGCGAGCAAGTACACACGAAACATCCTA
>NW_013570296.1:8828-9116 GCF_000499745.2 Eimeria mitis | reverse complement strand
TATATATATATATATTATAGCGGCTCGGTATACCCAGCTGTCCACAGATGATATACTGTGTTACTTTTTAACATATAACATTCCGCATGCAATACGATGAGCTGTAAACACAGAGAGGTGCAGATACAGCAGAGCATAAAAATAAAAGAGAAGCAGCAAAAGTTTCAGCTGCAGCTGTGGTGTCTCCGTGGCGAGCTAGAGAAGAAGAGCTCAGCAAGAGAGAGAGAAATGAAAAAGAGTTTATTAAGCGAGAGAAAATATTTCAATTGAGTTTAGCGGGCGGCGCAG
>NW_013570296.1:0-8754 GCF_000499745.2 Eimeria mitis | reverse complement strand
GGGGGGGGGAGGGGGGGGGTTTATAGCTTTCTCTGAATGCTAGGGCAAGGGGAGCCTAGAAAGGAACTGTATCTCTGTAGATATGAGTGCGTATAAATCAGGGGAGACGTGCAAGGGGTGTATAAGTACAGCTCGCTGCGGTAGAGAATTCCCAGCGCTTCACTGTAGGAGGTTAGAGACAAAGGAAGGGACTGGCTGGCAGCTAGCACGGCGCAGTACTGAGAAAACTGAGGGTTTAGAGGAGAGGGCCTTCGTGTTGAGGGAGACAAACATTCTACGCTGCCTACTCATGATAGAGGAGTGATGCAAGCAGCAGAGAAAGGAGCTAATATCTACCCCGAGTGAAAAGGATGCTAATTGGTGCGAGAAATATTCATATGGCTGAGCCAAAGACGACAGAGAAATCTCAGCTGCCGTCAGCTGAGCAGCGTGAGACGGAAACTGCAAAACAACCACGAGAAGAGAGAGAGAGAGTGTGTGTACGCAGGGTATTAGCACCCAAGAGCATGCAGCGGTGCCGGAAGGGGGATNAGAGAGAGAGAGAGTGTGTGTACGCAGGGTATTAGCACCCAAGAGCATGCAGCGGTGCCGGAAGGGGGATACGAGCAGGAGAGGAATTATGTTGAGTGGCCGTGGCGGTGAGGGGTCTGGGTAAGAGAAGCCGCTGCTCAAGGAGACGCTGCAGAGCTGCTGAATGTGAGGCGCTCTTACATGCAGGGAACCCGAAAGGTTTTGTTAGCTTCCATACACTACAGTGTTTAGCAGAGGTGTGATGAGGTTTGTAGTGAATACTATAAACGTGCAATCTCGGCACCAATGCTGTGCTCGTTGTGGGGTGAGCGAGGGTTGTATGAACAGAGGTTGTGTATGTGAGTGTTTACTGATGTATGCTGAGTATAACACTGATGAATGCATTACTTATTCTTTATGAAGAGACATTGCTATCAGTATAGGAGAGGCTGGCATGAGACTTCGTGCAAAAAGTGTTGCAGCACGCTCACGCTACCTTGTCTCCTCTCCCAGCCCCAAAGGCCGTAGTGCTGGCTCTAGTGGGGTTGCAGAGCAGAACAAGTACTCCTTGAGAGATTCAATCTAATAGTACGTAAAGCTTATTGTAAATATTTATACTGAAGAGAAATACTCTACAGGTCTCAGCATAGCATGTGAGGGACTGGGGGCTTGCCCCACATCTCATCAGCTCACTGGGCCCGCAGTAGCTCTAGTGTTATGGATTCGCATCACCCCATCGAGTGAAGGACCTTTGATCCGTACTAGGTCTTACACTTGTGTTTTTCATCTGCGTTTGTGTTTTCGTTGGGGCCGCAAGACGCAGAGCTGCTGGCAGAGACTAGTGCATCTACTGAGATGACTGGGTTCAAGCTCCGAGGGCTTGAACCCACTCATCTCAGTAGATGATTCCTAAGGCCCCAAACTCCCCCGTTAGACTGGCCCTTCTGAGGGGGAGTTTCTTCGCCAATGCCAAAGGGACACTACAAAGGCGGGGAAAGAGGAAAGGGGGCACAGGTGCATTGCTGCTCTTGCAATGGGCGTGGGCATGAGGTAAGGGACCCAAATGTGAAGCTATAGTGTAAAAGAGACGGCAGCCGATGTAACAAGTGTGGGGGCTTGGCCACTGGGCCAGGTCGTGCTCATGAAGCGATCAGACTAAGGAAGAAACATCTGTACGAGTGAAGCGAGAGCAAACGGAGACACACCAGAAAACGCCAGGGCCTAGGTGGTTTAGAGTTGAACTGAACTACGCCAAGGAGAAACGAGCAGCAGAGGGCTGACAGGCTTGTGGCTCATTGAGACTCAAACACAACACACAATGCTGAGTCCAAAGATAGCATGCGTACAAAGCGAGATCAGATGTCCCAGCAAAGTGCTTAGAAAGGGAGGCAGGCACAGCAGGAGAGACAGCAGAGACAGCTTGTGATTCAGCGCGGGGCACTGCAGATCCAATACTGGGTGCCTCGCCCTCGGAAGAGCGCTGAGGGTGAGAAAGTGCAGGCATTTGAGGGATAGACTGGTGCGAAATAAAGGGGTTGCCGGCAAGGTTGAGAACTAGTGAAGCGGGACAGCAACAGGCGCCCAAGGTGGAGGCGCTGAGTGTTAGCTGCTCGAAAGGTACACAGCTCATGTGTTCGGCGTATAGCAATCGTGGCCAGGATAGAGGCCATCGGCTGGGAGCTGAATTTGACCCAAACACGCAGAGACTTGGTGATGAATTCAGTAGGACTCAGCTGGGGCATATTGTGAGAAACTCCCCTTCAGAAGCGCCAGTCTAAGGGGAGTTCGGGACCTTAGATATCATGTGGCCCTCGGAAGCTGATCGCACTCACGTCAGCAGATGGACTAGTCACTGCCAGCATCTCTGCGTCTTGTGCCCCCAACGACAACAGAAACGCAGATGAAAAAGACACATGTGAAGCGTAGAAGGGATCCAAGTTCCCTCACACGATGGGGTGATGGGATTTCATAACGCTCTAGGTACTGCAGGCCCTGTAAGCTGATGAGAAGTGAGGGAGAGCCCTCAGTTCTCTCATGCAGTTGCNAAATATTCACAATAAGCTATACGAATTACTCGGTTGTATACGCTGAAGGGCGACTGTGGGGCGCATCCCTCGAACCCCACAGCTGAGTATAGCGAGCTGGCAAGCAATATCTATCATGCTGAACAAAACATATCAAACTAACAAAGGTTAAGGAAATAAGTTATCTCAGTTGATTCTCTCTCTCTCTGAGAATTGTTCTCTCTCGACCCCAGTAGAGCAGGCACTGCGGCCTTTGAGGCTGGGAGAGGAGACGGCGTAGCCTGGTGCAAATAGCTTTTGCACCACGGCACAAGGCACCCTCTCCTATAATCATACCAATGGTCACCCCATAAAGAATGCTGAATGCTTTCACCAATGTTGTATTCAAAGTATATCAATAAGAACTCACAGCCACTTCCACTATTCATACAACCCTCACTCACTTCACAACGAGCACGGCATTGCTGCTGTGATTGTAGGGAGTATTCACTACAGGAAGCTTTCAGAGCGGCCATGAATTCCTAGTTGAGCAAGTCCCACATAGGATGATACTCGGCGCCGACTGGCTTCGGGCCAGCTGAGGGATGCACCAGGAAAATTCCGAGCTATCATGAACCACATGTTCTTGCCACTAGCTGGAAGGGGAGTTGTCGCCTACGTAGATGATGTTCTGGTCTACAGCGAAGACGAAGAGCCCCGTGCTAAGTTGTTGGAACAGTTCTTGAAAATTCTGTGGGAACAGAGAATGTATCCTAAGTTTAAGAAATGTCAATTCGCCAGTTCGGCGATCGAATATTTGGGGTACAGGATAGGCGGAGATGGGATCACGCCGAGCCCTGCAAAGGTGAAGGCTATTGAAATATGGCCTGAAGAACTCCCCGACGACACACAACTTAAGCAGTTCCTGGGGACAGTTAGTTACTGTAGGATGTTCATGGGGCCAGTTTTCGCGGACAAGACGAAGCCACTCGTCGAGCTAATCAAAAAGGGTGTGCCTTTCCTCTGGACTGAGAAGATCACAGAAGCAGTGAAGGCCCTGAAATACACTTCGGCCATTTTCACGACCTTGCAGATCCTCGATATAAAAAAAGCCCTCTGTGCTGCGTCCGGATGCTTCGGGATACGCGGTAGGAGGCGTATTGGAAGATAGCATGCTGCTGGGGTTCATGAGCATGAACATGTCACCAGCAGAGCAGCGGGATGCAGCGGGGCCAGCAACCCCGTTGCCGATGCACTCTCCTGTTGGGGCGAGAGTGAGTGATCCGCAATGGAAGATCAGAGTTGGAGATTCTTGTTGGTTATTCGCATTCAGGGGCTTTGGCGGCATGCTTGCTCGCTTTTTCTACTGGCCTCAGAATGCGTTGGTGGGGTCTGCACAAGAAGCAGAGCCGGGGGCCATGGTTTGATGCACCCATTGATGAGAGGGAGGTCAAGTTCCGAGGGCCCTATGATCTCTAAGGCGCCCAACCCCCCTAAGCCGCCTGCTGTAGGGGAGTTTCTCACATGTAGGTTGCACCTCCTTGCCGTGGGTTCCGATATCAGATCCACTTAGCAACCGGGTAACGGCCACCGGCGCTAACGACCAAGTTGTACCACTTCGTAGTAGTTGGTATCACCTATATACTCCCCTTAAGAGGTGCCTGTGTGCCGTCTGCTGCAGCTGTTGGTGCTGCTGCTGATGTTGCTGCCCTTGCCCCTTCCGCTGCCCCTGCTGCTGAGTCTGCTGCTGCTTCTCGTAAATACTGGCCCTTGCCCGTGGAGACCAGTATTCGATAAGCTGAGAAGGCACAATTGGGCGCCCCCCCCGCCGCTGCTGCTGTGGCGGTCATTGCCTGTCGTGCTGCGGCACAAGCGGGTGCGGCCGGCGCCGCGCCGCCCCCCGGCAACCATGCGCCGGAAAGGCGACTAATTTTCTAAGCGGAAGGGGGGGCGCTGCCAGGGCTGTTGGTGTCAGCCCTGTAGACGGCGCTCAGGGCAAGCTCGCCCTGCATGGCTCGGAAGGGGCGAAGTACTCAACTGCCGGAGCAGTGGAGCAACCGAAGCGAGCCATTCTCCTGCGGAACACTGTTACCGACGCCGCTGGGCCGGGGAGAGGTGACAGGTTGCCCCCTGTCGCTCTCCTATTCTTGCTCCAAGCACTACTGCCTTGCAATTGATAGGCACGGCGGAGCCGGGGCACCTGCCAGCGGCGGAAACCACGGTAGCGAAGGAGACGGTCAGTTAGATGCTGTGGATGCCCTTCACCCCATAGTGAGGTGCAACCATGCGACGAAAACCCAGCTTGCTAACCCACGTATGTGAGTTATTGCTTCGTCAACCCGGAGCCGAACCCGGAACCTCTTGGATACAGAGTGACGACCACACCACTAGACTAAACGGGCATACCACTGCGCCGCACCTTGCTTGGGGAACCGGGCGCTTCGATGATTGTTCTGTTCGTTCCCCTCGGGTCACGTTTCGCGATTGGGCTTAAATTGTTCCCTAGGCCCTTTCATAAGTGTACAAACGTGACCCTGTTTATTGCAAAAGAAGCATGCGCGCCATTCTGTATTTCTTTCTTGCTTTTTTGGTGTCGAGTTCACTGGCTGCTATCTGGTAGTGCATATCTGATCCCCTGTTGGGATGGTCTGGTACTAGCATCCTCAGTATCGATAGGTTCCACATCAGGATTATTCCTTTTTGGCTAGGGCTGTGTAAGTGGCATTCTTTTCTCTTTTCTGCAAAACGTACTCCTTCCTGCTAGCCAGCGAGTTGCACTCTTTCATTGCTCATTTCCCTCTCCGGAGCCGGGCTGGTTGCTGATTGTCTCTCTCGGGGGGAGAGCCCTGCTATAAACCATATATAGAGCAGCTCCGGTTCCACCATAGGACTTCGGTTCACAAAAGACTAATGTTTCTCAGTGTAACGCTCTATCGTCAGCTTTCCTTGCTAATGCTCTCTTAGCTCGGCCATACCCTGCTCCGTTGCAGCCATCGGGGCAAACATGCAGCGCAGGGCACTCTGGAAGGCCTGCATGGACCTGATGTGTTCCAGGCCAGGCTGAGCCTTTCCTTACATGTAATCACCTTTCTAATGAAAAGGAAGCCAATAGTAATTAGAATTTTGTAGACGAGCGCATAAGTGTAGGGAACTCAGGAACACCTCAAGGCCTCTGCGTCCCGGCTCTCATAATACCGCGATGTTCGGCAGAGTCAGACGCACTTCTATTGCACTGCTTTTGGAGGAAATGCACTTTCTACCGGTGTGGGTGCCGAGACACAGCTGGTCTCTGCTCGGCGAAGCTCCGGACCGTGCGTCGAATCCCCGCAACTGCGGGCGGATCATAGTCAACCTCCGTTTGGCGGAGGAAATTTTGAAATATATTTCGTTTAATGACAGTAAATGTGTTTTATTTAACTTCATTTCATTTTGTGCTTTCTGAAATGAGTGTGGTCACCATGCACGGATGGGATTCGTGCTCCCACCTGCCCCGATGTACCATGCGGCGCTACAAAGGCTAGCACTAACATTCTGGCCAAAATAAAGGACAGAAGCGAGCTGAAATGAAGCCAAATACTTGATGTAAGAATTTTTGCAAGGCAGGTTACCCCGTTCCCCTCTCTCCAGGCACCCTGGGCGTTGAACGCAGGGCCTGGGTGTTGCGGGGAGGATGCAGCTTAAAGGAAGTGTAGCGCACCACGCTGCGGCTGGCGATGCAAGCCAGCTTCATGCGTGCACACAACTAAGATTCAACGAAACATCTTTCACTGCATGTATTACCTCTGCCTTGCTGGTTGCCTCCAGGAGAATGCAAGCTCTCCGCAAGTGTAAACAAAGTGAATGCTCCTGTGCTGTCTGTAGGTAGCCCTTGCTGCAGTGTGTCTTGCTGGGGACAGAGACGGTCTCGCTATTACAATGAATCAAAAATAAGTTAATTTATATATTACAGATTATTTAATTATGTTATTGGTTTTATGTATGATATATTATTTACATATTTGGTAATAACGAGGAAAACATACGGGAGAGAAGGAAACTGTAGACACAGAAAGCATGCATAAGGCGGGTTGTTTTCATATAAATTAAATAAAATTAATAAAATATTTAAAAATACAAAAACAATATACAACTCCCGTGTTAAAGCAATTAGAGAAAATACACAAAAAATTAAAATATATAGAAGATGAATAAACTGAATTGATTGATACAATTAAATAAAATCAATAAAACATAAAAGAGTGCAAAAAAGATACAGATATAAATAAAAACAATTAAATAAAATAAATAAAATATTAAAAACACAAAAAAGATATAGATATTGTTTGTAAACAATAAAATAAATGAATGCATACAAACAAAATATCCATCGTCCTATGGGGAGCGAGGATGCTGTATGGTGTTGTGTGTACAGTGTGTGTATTTTACCATCATTGTGTATATTTTTTTGTGTAATTTAATTAATTTATATATTTTAAATTTAAATTTTATTTAAAAAAACAATTTAATTCGTTCATTGATGCAGCTCCGTCTCTGTCTCAGCCCTGAAGACCCTGGGGGCTGGAGAAGAAGAACCCCCACACCTGCGAAGACATCGTTGCGGGTTGTTTGTTGCTGCTGCTGCCCCCGTTTCTGTTTGTGTTTTGTTGAGTTTGTTTTTTCTTTTATTTATTTACATTTTCTTTTTTCTTTTTTCAACAAAAGCAACCGAAAAAATGGTGCGTTGAGGCCCCCTACTAGCTCCGTTTCTATGGCATCCAAGGAATGAATACATGCTCTCTCTCCCTGCAGTGGCGTGGCGCTGTATTTCTTCTTTTTTCATGTTAAAATTAAATAAATAATGCAATTTATTTAATTTATTTCATTTTCTGCTTCTTTTCCCGTTCTAAAGACCCCTAACACCGCCCTAGACGAGCGAGCCGCAGCTGCCTATACACCCCAGAGCTCCCTGTACACCTCAGAGCTGCCTGTACACCTCAGAGCTGCCTGTACACCGCAGAGCTGCACATACACCAGAAAAGATGCATATACACTTCAGAGAGAGCAGAGAGCTGCCGATACACCTCAGAGCTGCCCATACACCTCAACCATATACATATAAATCAAAGCTGCATATACACCCCAGAGTTTACTATATTTAGAGCTGCTTATACACCTCAGAGCTGCATATACACCTCAGAGCTGCCTATACACCGCAGAGCTGCATATACACCGCAGAGCTGCCCATACACCTCAGAGCTGCCTATACACCTCGATACACCTCAGATTATACCTTAATATAAAACGAATTCACTGCCGCTTTTGTTTCTTTTTTGTTTTATTTATTTTGCTTTGCTGTTTTATTTCACATCTTTCCTTTTCTTTTATTCTCCCCTCTTATTTCTTTTTATTTAATTTTTTTTCGTGTTTCTATTATTTTTCGTTTTTTTTCGTGTTTTACTTCTTTTCTTCTTAATGCATCATATTCTTTGTATTAAACAACTATATTTAATATAATTACGATTTATTTTTATTTATTTTTCTTTTTTTTTATTTTTTTTTGTATTTTTTTCTCAGAAGCTCTACTGCAAGTCAGGAGATTTCCATACATGCAAAGTTCGCCTCGCGGCGGCTTTTGCGGATATCCCGCTAGAGACTGTTGACGTTGTTACAGGTCCATTCCTGCTGCTGCTGCTGCTGCTCTTGCTGCTGCTGCTGCTGCGGTTGCTGCTGCTGCTGCTTGTGGTGCTCCTGCTTGTGGTGCTGCTTGTCGTGCTGCGGTTGATGGTGCTTTGTTGCTGCTGCTGCTGCCTGTGGTGTTGCGGTTGGTATATATATATATATATATATATATATATATATATGTATAATAAGAGTATAATACCTGTCTACATAGACAATAAACCCATCGACTGAAAGCAAAAACCAAAACAAACAAACAAACAACCAAACAACTAAATAAACAAACAAACAAACAAACAAATAAACAAATAAATAAATAAATAAATAAATTTGTGTGTGTTTTTTCAGATAAGGAGGGTAAATGCAAGGGTGAATGTCCGTCTCCCGTGGGGCGTTTGCCTGTTTTATATACCGGGAGAGGAATTTCTTTGTTTTGTAGTGGTTCTATAATAAGGCATTTGGGGCGCATGCACCGAAATAAATATTTATATGGGGACTCACTGCAGCAAGAAGGAGAAGTAGATGCTTGGTTAGAGTATGCACAGGCAGAGCTAGAGATTCCTTTGTTATCTCTTGCTGCTGC
>NW_013570295.1:4441-9478 GCF_000499745.2 Eimeria mitis | reverse complement strand
CCAGCAGGTAAACCCTAAACCCTAAACCCTCAAAAACCCTAAACCCTAAACCCTCAAAAACCCTAAACCCTAAACCCTAGAATATAGGTATAGGTATTAATTTGATAGGAAACGGAGAGGTAGATGCTAAACCCTAAACCCTAAACCCTAGAAAAACAAATTGGATATCTAGGAGAGTTTGATACCAAGCCTGCAGGTAAACCCTAAACCCTAAACCCTAAACCCTAAACCCTAGAGCAGTTAGAGTTAGGAGGTTTAGGCTTGATAGGAAACGGAGAGGTAGACGCTAAACCCTAAACCCTAAACCCTAAACCCTAGAAAAACAAGTCGGGTACTTAGAAGAATTTGATACCAAACCAAGCGGTAAACCCTAAACCCTAAACCCTAAACCCTAAACCCTAAACCCTAGAGCAGTTAGAGGTATGAATTTGATAGGAAACCCTAAACCCTAAACCCTAAACCCTAATGGATGCGGTATGTATATGATAAACAATCCACAATAAATAACAAAAACCCTAAACACTAAACCCTAAACCCTAAACCCCAGCCCGAAACTCTAAACCCTAAACTGTAAACCCTAAACCCTAAACCCTAAACCCTAACCCATGATGATAAACCCATCAAAAGGAGTATTGGGTCCGTGCTGGTGTGTCTCCATACGCAACAACCTATGGCCTAGGGTTTAGGGTTTAGGGTTTAGGGTTTAGGGTTTAGGGTTTGTGTTGCAGAGAACGAGGTTGAGGGTATGCATATAGAAGAAGCAGAAAGCGATCCCTCTGATGATGAGGAGCAGTTCCCGCTGGTAGCCAGAGACCCCACCAAGTAAACCCTAAACCCTAAACCCTAAACCCTAAACCCTAGATTTTGTAAACCCTTTTGGGGAGGATGTTATAATGACACATGCAGCAGACGGATTCGCGCGAGGGTTTAGGGTTTAGGGTTTAGGGTTTATGGGTTAGAGAGGTGGTTCTCTCTATCTGCAGCGGGAGGAATGGGTTTGTGCGTATTCTAGGGTTTAGGGTTTAGGGTTTAGGGTTTAGGGTTTATATATATATATATTTCTGTATGAGTATGAATGTTGTTTCTACCGTTCTAGGGTTTACATAAACCCCTTTCTGACGGCTTTCTCTCTGTATACCACGCAGGGTCTAGGGTTTAGGGTTTAGGGTTTAGGGTTTAGGGTTTAGGGTTTAGGGTTTAGGGTTTAGGGTTTAGGGTTTTGTGTAGGCATCTGCTGAAAACCTCGCCCGACTTTATGGCGAACGAAATGATGGAAGCAGGAAAAAAAAGGGTTTTGGTTTTTAGGGTTGGAGGGGCAGAAGATAAGAGAGATATGCGCATACTCAAGTAAACCCTAAACCCTAAACCCTAAACCCTAAACCCTAAACCCTAGACACAGTAGATATTAGAGAGTAGAGAGGAGAGAGGAGAAAGGAGAGAAAAAACGAGGGTTTATTTGAGTGGTTAGGGTTGGGGGGGCAGAAGATAAGAGAGATATGCGTATACTCAAGTAAACCCTAAACCCTAAACCCTAAACCCTAAACCCTAAACCCTAGACAGAGTAGAGAGTAGAGAGGAGAGAGAAGAAAGGAGAGAAAAAACGAGGGTTTAGGGTTTTAGGGTTGGGGGGGCAGAAAAAAAAGAACTAAGAGAGATATGCGTATACTCATGCAAACCCTAAACCCTAAACCCTAGACAGTAAACCCTAAACCCTAAACCCTAGAACGTAAACCCTTATTATATACTGCAGTGGGGGCGTGCTGCTGAGGTAAACAGAAAACCCTAAACCCTAAACCCTAAACCCTAATTTTCAGGTGTACCTGCAGCTTATAACTATAAACAAGCCGCTAAGCCAAACCCTAAACCCTAAACCCTAAACCCTAGTTTTTGTGCTGCGGTGTTTCAGGTTCGATGAATACGGAAAATCCTCAGTAGTGGCAACAATAGACGGCAGCAAGGTCTGCTGCTGCTGCTGCTGCTGCTGCTGCTGCTGCTGTTGCTGCTGCTGCTGTTGCTGCTGCTGCTGCTGTTGCTGCTGCTGCTGTTGCTGTTGCTGCTGCTGCTGTTGCTGTTGCTGTTGCTGCTGCTGCTGCTGTTGCTGCTGCTGCTACCGCATTTTGTCAATTGATTTATTCCTTTGCTTTTTTCATTGTTTATTTAATTTGCTTATTTATTTTATTTATTTTATTTATTTTATTTATTTGTTTTATTTTATTTTATTTTTTTTATTTTTTTTTTTTTGTTGCAGCTGAACTTACAGGGGAGGGGGCAGGCACCGAAGGCGGCTCTTCTTAATTACTGCGTCAGCTCCTCTGCTGCTGCTGCTGCTGCTGCTGCTGCTGTTGCTGCTGCTGCTGCTGCTGCAGCTGTTGCTGCTTCTGCTGCTGCTGTTGTTGTTGCTGCTGCTGCTGCTTCTGCTGCTGTCGTTGTTGCTTCTGCTGCTGCTGCTGCTGCTCCTGTTGTTGCTGCTGCTGCTTCTGCTACTGCGGGCATCTGCTTTCTTTGATCCTGCTGCTGCTGCTTCTGCTGCTGCTGCTGCTGCTGCTGCTGCTGCTGCTGCTGCTTCTACTGCTGCTGCTCTTGTTGCAGCCTGTGTTGCAGCTTTTGTGTTTGTTGTTATTTGTTTTATTATTTTTTATTTATTTTATTTATTTATTTGTTCATTTATTTATTTATTTATTTATTTGTTTCAATATCCTTTTCTCTTTTTCTTTCTTTTCTATGCATCCGTCCACGACTCCCTCTAGGGTTTAGGGTTTAGGGTTTAGGGTTTAGGGTTTAGGGTTTAGGGTTTAGGGTTTAGGGTTTTGTTGCAGGAGGAGCGGCTTGTGTTGCTGCCTGAAGGAGACAGCGATGGTTCTGCTGCTTTTTTATTTAACTTAGAAACAGAACAAATCATACAAACCATCAACTCAGACCTTAAAGTAGGGTTTAGGGTTTAGGGTTTAGGGTTTAGGGTTTAGGGTTTGGGGGTTGGGGGGGGAGGGTTTAGGGTTTGGGGGTTGGGGTTTAAGGGGGGAGGGTTTAGGGTTTAGGGTTTGCGGGGGGAGGGTTTAGGGTTTAGGGTTTAGGGTTTGGGCGGAGAGGGTTTAGGGTTTAGGGTTTAGGGCGTATGTTCTTTGGGTGAGGGTCTGCTGTTGCTGTTGCTGCTGCTACTGCTCATTCTGCTGCTGCTGCTGCTGCTGCTTCTGTTGCTGTTGCTGCTGCTTGCTGTTGCTGCTACTACTACTGCTGCTGCTGCTGCTGCTGCTTGTATTGCTGCTGCTGCTGCTTGTATTGCTGCTGCTGCTGCTTTTTCTACTGCTCCCTTTATTCTCCTTCATCTCCTGTCTGTGCTGCTGCTGCTGCTGTTGCTGCTGCTGCTGCTGCTGCTGCTGCTGCAGATTGAGGGTTTGCTGCCGGTGACAGCAGCAGCAAAGCAAACCACCGAAGCAAAGTGTTTAGGGTTTAATGAAAAAAACTTTTTTTGTTTAGATACGAGAATAAGCGGCGGTTGCGCGAGGAGACAAACATACTCATACACACAAAATCAAGGGTTTACATGCGGCGGTAAACCCTAAACCCTCATAAACCCTAAACCCTAAACCCTAAACCCTAATTAGTACTTAGGAACACTTTTTTATTGTAGGATAAATCCTAAACCCTAGTTTATAAACCCTAGGTGGGTTTGTATGCACCCAAAACGCAAATACACTCGAAACCCTAAACCCTAAACCCTAAACTCAATGTCAAGGGTTTAGGGTTTACGTGGTAAACCCTAAACCCTAAACCCTCAAAACCCTAAACCCTCAAAGTTACGTGTAAAAACAGTATGGCTATCACCAAACCCTAAACCCTAATTTTTTTATTCTTCTTTCCCCTTGTATGTTCTATGATTTATTAATAAATATGTATTAATGTTTATTAGGGTTTATTAGGGTTTATTAGGGTTTATGAGGGTTTACTAGGGTTTACAAGGGTTTAGGGTTTAGAGTGTTTAGACGATGATATAAATTTTTTTTTGTGTTTTTTTCTGTGTGTATAACCCCTCTTTTTTTTCCGTTTCCTCGTGTTTAGTGTGTTCTATTGTTTAGGGTTTAGGGTTTACGAGGGTTTAGGGTTTACGAGGGTTTAGGGTTTAGGGTGTTTAGGCGTTGATATAAGGTATATTTTTGTGCTTTTTTCTGCGTATAAATCCTCTCTTTTTCCCCTGTCTCCTAGGGTTTAGGGTTTAGGTTTTCTAGGGTTTAAAGGGTTTAGGGTTTACGAGGGTTTAGGGTTTGTGTGTATACAGCAACGGATGCTGAGGGTCACCTGGTTCTAGGAAATAAAAAAGGGGTGTTGCGGCTTTATGATGGAAAACAAAAAACAGAAAATAATTATAAAAGAGCAAAAACACAAATTTCGTGTTTCAGAGAAAAAATTAATTTCGTCTCCGTCACCAGAGATGGCAGCTGGATACTAGGTATTATAAACCCTAAACCCTAAACCCTCGTAAACCCTAAACCCTAGAAAACCCTAGTAAACCCTAGTAAACCCTCAAAAGAGCGAAAAAAAAATACACAAATTTCGTGTTTTAGAGAAAAAATTAATTTCGTCTCCGTCAGCAGAGACGGCAGCTGGATAGTAGGTATTATAAACCCTAAACCCTAAACCCTCGTAAACCCTAAACCCTAGTAAACCCTAGTAAACCCTAGTAAACCCTCAAAAGAGCGAAAAAAAAATACACAAATTTCGTGTTTCAGAGAAAAAATTAATTTCGTCTCCGTCACCAGAGATGGCAGCTGGATACTAGGTATAAACCCTAAACCCTAATAAACCCTAAACCCTCATAAACCCTAAACCCTAGTAAACCCTAGTAAACCCTCAAAAGAGCGAGAAAAAAATACACAAATTTCGTGTTTTAGAGAAAAAATTAGTTTCGTCTCCGTCACCAGAGATGGCAGCTGGATACTAGGTATTATAAACCCTAAACCCTAAACCCTAAACCCTAAACCCTAATAAAGCCGAGTAAACCCTAAACCCTATACCCTAGCACACACGAAAGAGTAAAAAAAA
>NW_013570295.1:4000-4341 GCF_000499745.2 Eimeria mitis | reverse complement strand
TACAGCTTATTACACAGTTGGGAAACCCTTGTAAACCCTAAACCCTCGTAAACCCTAAACCCTAATAAACTCTAAACCCTAGTAAACCCTAAACCCTAAACCCAAGAAATTCTAGTAAACCCTAGTAAACCCTAAACCCTAGACTCCACATACAGATATCAAAACCCCACACTCTAAACCCTATATCTCGATACTGAAACCCTAAACCCTAAACCCTAAACCCTCACAATACGCTTCGATGAATGGCTCTTTATGTGCGTCTGCTGCTGCTGCTGCTGCTGCTGCTTCTGCTGCTGCTGCTTCTGCTTCTCCTCTGCTGCTACTTCTGCTTCTGCTTCTGC
>NW_013570295.1:3360-3900 GCF_000499745.2 Eimeria mitis | reverse complement strand
CAGAGATGGCAGCTGGATACTAGGTATTATAAACCCTAAACCCTAAACCCTCATAAACCCTAAACCCTAGAAAACCCTAAACCCTAGTAAACCCTAAACCCTAAACCCTAGCATACACGAAAAAGCAAAAAAGAAGAGACAAGATTTGTACTGTTACAGCTTATTACACAGTTGGGAAACCCTTGTAAACCCTAAACCCTCGTAAACCCTAAACCCTAATAAACCCTAAACCCTAGTAAACCCTAAACCCTAAACCCTAGAAATTCTAGTAAACCCTAGTAAACCCTAAACCCTAGACTCCACATACAGATATCAAAACCCCACACTCTAAACCCTAGATCTCGATACTGAAACCCTAAACCCTAAACCCTAAACCCTAAACCCTCACAAGACGTTTCGATGAATGGCTCTTTATGTGCGTCTGCTGCTGCTGCCGCTGCTGCTGCTGCTGCTGCTGCTGTTTCTTCTGCTTCTCTGCTGCTGCTGCTGCTGCTGCTGCTTCTGCTTCTCCTCTGCTGCTACTTCTGCTTCTGCTTCTGG
>NW_013570295.1:2505-3076 GCF_000499745.2 Eimeria mitis | reverse complement strand
CCTAATTTTTTTTTTTTTTCAAAAAAAAAAAAAAAATTTTTTCGGTAGATAAGGAATGATAGAAAATATATTAGGGTTTAGGGTTTAGGGTTTTTTGTGTGTTTTGTTGGGATGGAATCTGTGTCAACTCGCTATTTATTCTAGGGTTTAGGGTTTAGGGTTTAGGGTTTAGGGTTTAGGGTTTGTGTTCAGGGCTGTAAAGAACGGAAAAACCACCGCCTATCAAATCCGCAGAATTAGTGATTATATTAAAGACCTCACCTTCTTACAAATGGGAGAAAAAGAAGCTGTGCTCATGGTTAGGGTTTAGGGTTTAGGGTTTAGGGTTTAGGGTTTAGGGGTTTGTTAGGGTTTAGGGTTTAGAGTTTAGGGTTTTGTTAGGGTTTAGGGTTTAGGGTTTTGTTAGGGTTTAGGGTTTAGGGTTTTGTTAGGGTTTAGGGTTTTGTTAGGGTTTTGGGTCTTGTTAGGGTTTAGGGTTTTGTTAGGGTTTAGGGTTTGCGGGGTATAGATGTTCCTAGGGTTTCGGGTTTAGCGTTCAGGGTTTACGTTGAATGCACTCATACTCAGAATC
>NW_013570295.1:1013-2381 GCF_000499745.2 Eimeria mitis | reverse complement strand
CGTTCGTCGCGCCTATCAAGACTGCGAGAGTGGCGGTGAGGAGTAAAGCAGCAGCAGCAGCAGCAGCAGCTGCTGCTGCTGCTGCTGCTGCTGCTGTTGTTGTTGTTGTTGCTGCAGTGTTTGTCGAATGGCTGCAGCAGCAGCAGCAGCAGCAGCAGCAGCAGCAGCAGCAGCAGCACTGCCATCAGCAGCAACAGCTGCAACACCAGAAGCAGCACCATCAGTACTGCAGCAGCAGCTGCAGCAGCAGCATCAAATGCAGCAGCTGCTGCAGCAGCATCAGCAGCAGCAAGTGCAGCATCAGCAGCAGCAAATGCAGCAGCAGCAGCAGCAGCAGCAGCAGTTGCTGCTGCTGCTGCTGCTGCTGCTGCTTCTTCGTTTTGTTGTGCCATCGAATTCTTTAATTTTTTGTTGACAGCACTCGCTACAGCAGCAGCTGCTGCAGCAGCTGCAGCAGCAGCAGCAGCAGCAGCAGCAGCAGCAGCAGCAGCGGGTGCAGCAGCTGCAGCACCAGCAGCACCAGCAGCAGCAGCGGGTGCAACAGCTGCAGCAGCAGCAGCAGCTGCTGCTGCTGCAGCTGCAGCAGCTTCAGCATCAGCACCGGCAACTGCAGCAGCAGCAGCAGCTGCTGCTGGGGCTGCTGCAGCAGCAGCGGCAGCAGCAGCAGGCTCAGCATCAGCAGTAGCTACGGCAGAAGCAGCAGCTGCTGCTGCCATTCCTGCTGCTGCTGCTGCTGTTGCTGCTGCTGCTGCTGCTGTTTTCTGTTTTCATTAAAATATGTTTGTAGACATGTTGCGGTGTAAACCCTAAACCCTAAACCCTAAACCCTAAACCCTAGATACCCGTAAACCCTAAACCCTAAACCCTAAACCCTAGATACCCCTAAACCCTAAACCCTAAACCCTAGATACCCCTAAACCCTAAACCCTAAACCCTAGATACCCCTGAGAAGAAAGAAAGCGATATATGCAGCACCAGCTAAAGCTTTAAGGGTTTAGGGTTTAGGGTTTTAGTGATAGAGTAAAGCATTGACAAAAATTAGGGTTTAGGGTTTAGGGTTTTATATAACTGCAGCAGCAGCAACACACAAAACCCCAGCAGATACAACAGCAAACAGAGAAACATATTTCGCGTCGAAACCCTCTAGCAGCAGCAGCAGCAGCTGCTGCTGCTGCTGCTGCTGTTGCTGCTGCTGCTGCTGCTGCTGCTGCTGCTGTATGAGAGCGTCTAGCATTGGGTAAACCCTGAAGGGCTCCGAGCTCCACAGCAGCAGCTGCTGCTGCTGCTGCAGTTGCTGCTGCTGCTGCTGCAGTTCCTGCTGCAGCAGCAGCTGCTGCTGCCTGTACGCAGCATCAACACCACCACCAT
>NW_013570295.1:0-179 GCF_000499745.2 Eimeria mitis | reverse complement strand
GCAGGAGGAGGAAAAGCTGCAGCAGCAGCAGCAGCTGCTGCAGTAGCAGCATCACCTTCAGCAGCAGCAGGAACAAGTGCTGTATCTCCTCCCTGCTGCTGCTGCTGCAGCAGCAGCAGCAGCAGTATATTTATAATATTTATTAGCATCAGTATGTATAAACTGTGTAGCCTGGTGAG
>NW_013570294.1:24077-27676 GCF_000499745.2 Eimeria mitis | reverse complement strand
TAGCTAGCTAGCTAGCTAGCTCTTCTCTTCTGTGTTCAAGCAATGAGCATATCATCGTCTTCATCTGAACATATCTGACCAATGTCAACGCGGGGGCGACGCGCCCCCGCCAGCCACTCGGCCCGCGCTGCAGGCCGCAGCTGGTTGCGGGCCCCCTGCAAACCACCAAAAAACCCAAACCCCCAAACCCTAAACCCTAAACCCTAAACCCTAGAACCTCGTATTTGGCCTTATTGCCTGTACACTCTGAACCCTAAGCCCTAAACCCTAAACCCTAAACCCTGATAAATAATTGGCTGTATTACCTATACAGCTTTTGTGCTTGTTCTGAACCCAAAACCCTAAACCCTAGACCCTAAACCCTAAACCCTAATTACCTGTACAGCTCTGGTGCATCCCTCAGAAATGCCGAGCAGAGGTCTGAGAAGAAGAGTGGGAAACAAACGGCCAGCAATCTGCAGCACCTCTACGCCCCCTGCATTTGGGGTGTACAGACGCAGACAAACGTCGCGGGCAGAGCCAAACCCCCGAGACACGCAGCGGCATGCATCGCCCAGGCCTGCTGCTACACCTTCAGGCTGCAGAAAAAAAAAAACAGAACCAGCAGCAGCAACAGCAGCAGCAATAGCAGCAACAACAGCGGCAACAGTATAACAGTAGTAGAAGCAGCAGCAGCAGCAGCAGCAGCAGCAGCAGACGCAGATATGAATTGTTAAGTGCAAAATACAGCAAAGACATATCGCGCAGGGGATCTATACGGAAGAGTACCATAAGCAGCAGCGGCAGCAGTTCAACAGCAGCAGCAGCAGCAGCAACAGCAGCAGCAGCAGCAGCAGCACGAACCTCATAGAATCCTTCAGCCCCTAGATGCACAACGGCCCACTCGCTGCCGCCTTCGCTGTCTCGCGCCCCCCCCCAGCTGCCGCCCTCTGCAGAAGAAGCCTCATCTGCGCGCATGCAGCAGCCGCACAGCAGCAGCAGCAGCAGCAGCAGTAACAGCAGCAGCAGCAAAAGCAGCAACACCACCAGCAGCAGCAGCTTCCGCCCGCCTAGGAGAAGATCGAACCCTTAGAAGCAGACTAACTCCCAGCAACAGCAGCGCAAGCAGCAGCAGCAGAAGCTGCAACGCCAGCAGCAACAGCAGCAGCAACAGAAGCAGCAACAGCAGCAGCAACAGAAACAGCAGCAACAGTACCAGCAGCACCAGCTACGGAGTATATCCTTACAAGATGCATGTGAAGTTGGTGGTCTCTGCAGCAGCCGTCTGCTGCCCTGGGTGCTTGGGTTGTGTCGGCGTCTGCTGCTGCTGCTGCTGCCTGGCTGCTGCTGCTGCAGCAGCAGAAGCACGTCGCTGCCTCTGCTGCTGCGGGCACGGAATGTAGCCGAAGGATACGGGGGACAGCTCCCGGGTGTATAGGCACGATCCAACAAATACAGCAGTGTATGTACACCGCGCAGGGCCCTCTCAGAAAGACACCTGAAGCAGCAGCAGCAACAGCAGCAGCAGCAGCAGCAACAGCAGCAGTTCAAGCTCATGCGCAAATACAAGCGCTTATACTCCGCAAGGAGCCAGAGAGCAGCAGCAGTAGCAGCAGCTGCTGCTGCTGTAGAACCACCACCCCAGCAGCAAACACAACAGCAAAGGCCACAGTAACAGCAGCAACAACAGCAACAGCAGCAACAAAAGCAGCACACAACAGCAGCAGCAGCAACAACAGCACCAGCAACAGCACCACCAACAACAGGAGCAGCAGGACCAACAGCAGCAACAGCAGCAGCAACAACTATAGCAACAAAAGCAACGACAAAGCTAACGATAACAACGACAACAACAACAGCACAACCAGCAGCAAGCCCAGCAACAAAAGCAGCAGCAGAGCCAGCAGCAGCAGCAACGACAGCAACAGCAACATCAACAGCAGCAGCAACAGCAACAGCAGCAGCAGCTGACAAAAGCAGCAGCGGAACCAGCAGCAGCAGCAACGACAGCGGCAACAACATCAACAGCAGCAGCAACAGCAACAGCAGCAGCAGCAGCAGCTGCTGTGGGCGGCCCACGGCTGACTGCCCGCGCCCCAAAGACACAGCGCAACCCACAGGCCCTCGAATCCTGCGTTTGCTGCAGCAGCAGCAACATTCTTCGCCAGCAGCAGCGCGAGTCCTGGAGCATCTAAAGAAGAAAAGAGCTGCTGCATTGCAGCAGCAGCACGCTGGCCAGGGGGGCCCCCAGGGGGCCCCCAAAGGGGGCCCCCACGTGGCCTCCTTGCCCACCCCCGGCGCCTCCTGAACAGCCGCTGCAGCCAGCTGCGCAGTTTGCGGCCCCCCTTGAGGAGACAGCTGAGGGGGGGTACGCTGTCGATACACCTCAGCATTATGGCCCTGCAGCAGCAGCAGCAGCAGCAACAGCAGCAGCAGCAGCAAGTGCAGCAGAAGCATCAACAGCAGCAGCAGAAACAGAAATAGCAGCAGCAATACAGACACAGCAGCGAACAAAAGAGGGGCAAGTTCTCTCACTACCCACGAACACAAACTGAGGACTAAGTATCTGGTTGAATCTATGCAAACCCTGCTGCTGCTGCTGCTGCTTTTGTTGCTGCTGCTGCTGCTGCTGCTGCTGCTGCTGCAGTGTTTATATACCTGCTGAGGCAAGCAAGCCAGTGAGCTGTGAATTTGCTGAAGAGAGCGCCGACAGAAGAAATGTCGCAGAGTACTTGAGCAGGCACCGCCATCTCTATGCCTTCAAACCTGAACACACAAACCCTAAACCCTAAACCCTAAACCCTAAACCCTAAACCCTAAACCCTAGAGTAACATCGGGAACCTCTGGGGAGCCGATGAACACGACGGAGAGAAAGGAGAAACAGACAGAAGGGAGAAGAGAAGGGAGACAGATACAAGGGGACCAAACAACCAACAAAGAAAAGCAAAATATACAAATAAATATAACAAGTAAAAAAAAAACTACTAGACAAACTGAACAACACACAGAGGAGGAGACAGCCAAGCAAACAAACTAACGAGCAAATAAACAGACATAAAAACACAACACAAACAAAAAACACAAAAAGAGAAGAAAAGAAACAGACAAACAAAACAAACAAACAAACAAACAAACAAAACAAACAAAACAAACAAACAAACAAACAAACAAACAAACAAACAAACAAACAAACAAACAAACAAACAAACAAACAAGCAAACAAACAAACAAACAAACAAACGAAACTGACCTGCAGCAGGAGGCAAAGAGACTCAGCAGCTCTCTTATCTCCCCTCGGCTTATCCCGTTGGGGTTTGGGGGCCTCGCAGCAAAATTTAATTTTATTAAAACAGCAGATATCCGAAAAGACCTAAAAAACACTTCGTTGGGGGCCCCTGGGGCCCCCCCCCCACACAGGGCCCCCGGCGCCTCCCCGCCCCCACCGACGCAGGGGGCCCCCCGAGGGGTACTTAGCAGCGCGAAGGAGGGGGCCCCCACAATACGACGGGGGGCCTCGCTGCAGCAGCAGCTGCCGCTGCTGCTGCAGTTGCTGCAGAGCTGCTGCTGGCGGGATACCCTGGGGGGCCCCCTTCCATACCCAATGAAATCAAAGGGTACT
>NW_013570294.1:0-23977 GCF_000499745.2 Eimeria mitis | reverse complement strand
AGCTGCTGCTGGCGGGATACCCTGGGGGGCCCCCTTCCATACCCAATGAAATCAAAGGGTACTGCTGCTGCTGTCGGCGGCTCCCACGCAAAGTTTGAGGGGGCCCCTCTCCGCCTCCTGGACTGCTGCTGCTGCTGCTGTTGCTGCTGCTGCTGCTGCTGCTTTGCGCGCTGTCTGTGTTCATGCTGGTATTGGTAGACGAGCTGGTGATGGTCGTGGTGCCTCTCGCAGTGGGCCCGCGAGCGAAAGGTAGACGGTGAGGCCCCGCTGGGGGGACCCCCGCGGGGGCCCCCTCCCCTTGCTGAAGAGGGGGGCCCCCTGCTGCAGGCAGCAGCAGACTGCTGCTGCTGCTGCTCCTCCTCCAGCAGCAGCAACGAAGGCTGCAGCTCAACAGCACCAGCAAGAAGCGTCTGCTCCCAGAAAGCAGCAACAGCATCGACAGTGCATTGGTGTAGAGACACCGCAAAAGGTAGCACGGTGACATCTACATCATATTCTAGCTGCTGCTGCTGCTGCTGCTGCTGCTGCTGGTGCTGGTGCTGCTGCTGGTGCTTCTCCTGCTGCTGCTGCTGCTGCTGCTCCTGTGGAGGAGGAGGCAGCCAGTACTCTGTAGCTAAGACACGCAGCATAGAAGAGGATGAAGGCCGCGGCCTGCTCAGCTCGTCTTCATGGTATCTCAGCAGCAAGCCAAACGAAGAGCCCTCAACCAAATCTTCTATACTTACATCACCAACACGCAACCCGAAAAACCGCCGCAATCCCCCTTTGCTGCTGCTGCTGCTGCTGCTAGTACTGTTGCTGCTGCTGCTGCTGCTGCTGCTGCTGCCTGTGCACGCGAGAACAGCGCTGGTATTGCTGCAGCAGAGACGCAGCAAGTCAGGCCGCAACCCCAGGGGCGGCTGCACCCCGTCGGAGAAGTGGGGCCCCTGAAAGAATGTAAGAGAAGCTGTACCCACCTCAAGCTGCAGCAGGGGCCCCCAGGGGACCTGCTGCACAAGCCCAGTCTCGGGGTCTTCTATGCGGGCCCGCTGCTGCAGCAGGGGCCCCCAGGTGCCCCCCAAGGGGGGGCCCCAGGGGGCCCCCTCCACAGGCAAACGCCAGCTCTCTTCCTCGCTGCAGCTGCTCGGCCCAGATGAAGAGAAGTCAAAGAAATAGTGAGGCCCTGTAGATGCAGCAGCAGCAGCAGCAGGCATCCCGAAGTAATCCTCTGTTGTTGCCGCCACACCCACAGGCAACCCGCGAAAGCTGCTGCTGTTGTTGTTGTTGCTGCTGCTGCTGCTGCTGCTGCTAGTCTGGTCTTTATCCTGTTCAGTCTGCATGACAAGAGAGGCAGATGCTGCAGCAGCAGCAGGCGTCTCCTGGGGGCCCCCAGGGGGCCCCTCTCTGTCTTGTTTATAGAGCGCTGCAACATCTGCTCGGGTTGTTGCTTCGAGCTGCTGCATCTCTTCTATTGCTGCTGCTGTACACGACACATGGGCCCTGCTGCGGGCAGCTGCAGATACACCTGAAGTGTCTCCGTCTGCTGCCTCCTCCCAAGAAGACTCGGAATCATCACTCTCCTCCTCCTGCCCTGTTGCTGCTGCTGCTGCTGCTGCACCAGCGGTGGCTGCTGCTGCTGCTGCTGCCGATACAGTCTTCAGCGCCTCCTTAAATCTGTCTGCCCCCCCAGTTGCTCCTGCTGCTGTTCCTGCTGCTGCCTCCGCGGCTGCTGCTGNGCTGCTGCTGCGCTCTCGCGCTGGTTGGCTGTCCTTCGGCGACAGACGTCTGCTGCTCCTGCTGCTGCAGTAGCAGCAGCAGGTGCAGCAGCAACGTAGTCTCTGATGAGGGAAACGCTGGATTCCTGTGGGATGTCCTCGTAAGAAGCAGCCACCGTACCTGCTGCTGCTGCTGCTGCTGCTGCTGCTGCTGCTCTGGGGGTCGTTGACGACGAAGCAAATGCAGGCAGCGCAACAGAAGGGTACAGGTTGAGGAGGCCCTTTGGGGGCCCCTGCTGGGTCCCCAATGGGCCCCCATGTTTGTTGCCTCCCCGTTGCACTAGAAATGCATTAAGGTCTACACCTTCTAGCAGATTTGTCTGCTGCTGCTGCTGCTGCTGCTGCTGCCGGCTGCTGCGGTTCTGCAGAATGCCTTCTGACGCCCTTTCAAGGAGTGTCTCTGAGCTGTCTCCTGCTGTCTCCCGCTGCTTTTGGTTTTTGCGTGCAGCGGCTGCTGCAGTTGCTATAGTAGCAGCCGCAGCATCTGGTGCAGCAGGTGCAGCAGTTGCTGCGCCGGCAGCTGCTGCAACACCAGCAGCAGCAGCAGCAGCAGCGAGGAGACGTTCCCATGCGTTCGCTAGACGCTGCAGCTCTGCTGGTGTCTCCTGTAGAGAAAGGAGACACTGCAACTCTACGCAGACAATCAGCAGACACCGCAGGCTGTCTGGGGACAGGGTCCCTTCCATGCTGCTGCAGCGCAGCAGCCCGCGAAACGACCCTGGGTTGCTGCTGCCTGTTGCAGCAACACCACATGCTGCAGCAGCAGCAGAAGCTGGTGCTGCTGCTGCTGCTGCTGCTTCTGCTGTGCTATTAACTCCTAGAGCTGCTGGAAGAAGCAGCGAACAGACAGACCCATCAGCAACCAACAGACGCATCAACCCGCAGCGGGGAAGCAGAGGAGCTGCTGCATCTGCTCTGAAGACAAGAGCCGGTAAGGGAGCCTTGTGGTGTGCTGTTGCTGCTGCTGCTGCTGCTGCTGCTGGTAGCAATCCGTCCCTAGGGCAGGTCGCAGCGCGATTGTCCCCTCTCCAGAAGCTGCTGCTGCTGCTGCTGCCGCCGCCGCAGCAGCAGCAGCAGCAGCAAGCGGATGCAAGTGCATCCCAGGGGGCCCCTGCAGCAAGGAAGGGCCTTCGTATCAGAGGCGAAGGCAGCGGCACCAGAGACAGCTGCTGCAGAGACACCTCATCACCTGCTGCAGCACAGCGACAGAGACGTGTCCCCTCATCCAGAAGATATAACTCCAATGAGCTGCAGTGAACGCCAATATGCAGTCTTGCTGCTGCTGCTGCTGCTGCTGCTGACCCTACTATTCCTGCTGCTGTACCTCCTGCTGCAGCCGTTCCTCTCCACCCAGCCTGCCCTTGCCCTTGCCCCTGCTGCTGCTGCTGCTGCTGCGATTCAAGGCGCAGAGCCTTCACGTGCAGCACTGCCAGCCAGCCCGCGCCCTCTAAGTCCAGTACCGGCTCGCTAGCGTCGGGGGGCCCCCTCATGCTGGGGCCCTCGGGGCCCTCTTTCCACTCCTGGGGCCCTCCTTGAACCACCGCTTCTGCTGCTGCTGCTGCTGCTGCTGCCGCTGCTGCTGCTGCTGCTGGTGGAGCTTCCCTTGCAGGTTGCAGTGCTTCATAGAAACGCGGAAGCAGCAACAAGCTCTGAGATATGCTTCCTTTCAGTCGCAATCCCTCGAACGAAAATGTGATCCCTTCCTGCTGCTGCTGTTGCTGCAGCGGCGGCAGCAACTGCTGCTGCTGCTGCTGTTGCTGCTGCTGCTGCGGCTGCGGCGTGGGTGTAGCTGCTACCAGACACTGCTCGAGGACTGTAAGACATGCAGTGGCTCCTTCTAATGCCCTTGTGCTGCAGACGCCCACGAGGCACTCTGCATTCACCTCCACAGTCTCTATACAGATGTACTTTCTGCTGCTGCTGTTGCTGCTGCTGCTTTTGCTGCTGCTGCTGCTAGTGGTGTCGCTGCTGCTGCTGCAGGGATCGTCGCCGAGATCTCTCCCACCAACGATCACCGAGAACACACAGTCTCTCTCCTGCACTGAAAGGGAATACGGGGTACCAGCAGAACCTCCACGGCAATTTGCTGCTGCTGCTGCTGTTGCTGCTGCTGCTGCTGCTGCGTCGCGTGGGGAGCTGCTGCCCTGATATAAGGAGGCCCTCCAGGTGTAAAACACCGGCTCCGAACAACTGAAGGCTGCAATGCTGCCTAGTGAGGCTGACCCCAGCAAGCGCGTGCAGCACGTATCTGCTGCTGCTGTTGTTGCTGCTGCTGCTGCTGCTGCTGCCGCCCCCTCTGCTGCTGAGACGCCAGGAAGACAAGCGAAAGAACACAACAACCTCCCCAGCTCAATGTACACCCCACTCGAGCAGTTGCTGCACCGACAGACACATCCTGCTGCTGCTGCTGCTGCTGCTGCTGCATTTGCTGCTGAAAGATCCGTAGGCAATGGGGCCCAACAGTGCCAGCTCGTCAACCTGCTGTTGTTGTTGCTGTTGTGGCTGCTGCTGCTGCTCATGTTTTTGTTGCTGCTGCAGCTGCGTTTCTTCAGGCAGCAGTCTAGCGAGACCGCCCCGAAGGAGACACTCGCGCTGCTGCCGGGTGTTCCCAGCAGTCGTCTCCACAGGGGCTGCACCTGCTGCTGCTGCTGCTGCTGCTGCAGTTGCTGCTGCAGTTGCGGTTTCTGCCGTAGCTGTTGCTCTGCTGCTGCTGCTCCTGCTGCAGCAGCTGCTGTTTCTTCTCCCCTGCTGCTGAAGGCGCTGGAGACCCAGGAGACACACTGCATCAGGTCACCCAAGGGGACAGCCAACTCGGAGTCGAGAGAGGCCTCAACAAACGGCACATGAAGAGATGCCACCTCACATTCCCGCTGCTGCTGCTGCTGTTCCTGCTGCTGCTGCTGCTGCTGCTGCTGCACTTTCTGCTGCTGCCCGTCCGCGCACCTCCCTGCCTCATCGGTGGGCGCCTCTGCAGCATCCCATCTGCGGGGCGGTGCTGCAGCAGTTGCTGCTGCACCGATAGCAGCAGCAGCTGCTGCTGCTGCTGACGATGCTCCCGCTGCAGTGGCTGCTGCTCGAGAGTTGTGGGCGGGCGGGCCGAGACACCTATAAGAGAATGAAGGGGCTGGAGTTGTTAGCATGGGTACCAGCGGCATCCACGCAAACTTCTGCTGTATTGGGGGGCCCCCAGGGGCCCCCATCCAGGGGCCCCTTGAAGGGTCACGCGTTGAGTCGCTAGGCACACAGGTAGAGAACAGCAGCCGATACACCCAAGGCTGCTGCTGCAGAGCGTCGTGATGCTGCTGCTGCTGCTGCTGCTGTTGCTGCTTTCGCTTGTACAGCAAGAAGCAGCGGATGTGCTGCTGCAGCAGCAAAGATGCATGACAGGCTCGGGAAGAGTCTGAATCTGCTGGGGCGCCACTGGTGACTGTACAGCTGCTGCTGCCGTCGTTGCTGTTATTGCTGCTGCTGCTGCTGCTGCTGCTGCTGCCGCTGCTACTGCTGTCTTCTCCCCAAAACGGTTCGCCTGGACAGTACGTAGCCTTCAACCCGCACATATCCACAAGGAGATTGCTGCTGCTGCTGCTGCTGCTGCTGCTGCTGCTGCTACTGCTCCTGTCGAACAGCTCTTGCCCTACAGTGTTACTTTCCGGGTGGAGATACTGCAGCTCTATACCTGGAGCTGCTGCTGCTCCTGCAGCTTCTGCTGCTGCTGCTGCTGCTGCTGTAATAGATTCTGCTGCCTCTGAACTCTCGGAGGCGCCGACGTGGAGACGAAGACACGAGAGAGACAGACTGAAGTAAACAGGGAGCCGCTCACCAGCGGATTGCAGTGCCAGCTGCCCAGCAGCAGCTTCTGCTGCTGCTGCTGATGCTGCGGTTGCGCCTGCTGCTGCATCGGACCCAGCAGCAGGACAAGGCAGTAGCGCAGCTGACGCCAAGTCGCAGACCTTAGAGCAGCAAAAGCAGCAGAGTCGAAGCAGCAGCACATGAGAGACACGATACGTACACTTCTGTTCTAAGCGAAGCAAGCGCAGCAGCACTAGCAGCAAGTGCAGCAACAGCAGCAACTGCAGCAATGTCAACAAGAATCAACACAGAAACAGCAGATGAAGTGCTGCTGCTGATGCAGAAGCAGCAGCAGCGTAAGCCGCAGCGGCAGCAGCACAAACACCGTGGATAGAAGCAACGTCAGAAGCAGCAACAGCACCAACTGGAACAACAGCAACAGCGACAGTATCACGGCTCTAGACAGCAGCCGCAACAGCAACAACGACACTAGCAGCAGCAACAACAGCACTAGCAGCAGCAACAACAGCACTAGCAAAAGCAGCAACAGCAGCAGAACCAGCAGCAGCAGCAGCAGAAGCAGCAGCAATATTTACCTGCAAGATGCCCCCTAAGATTTGAATGGGCAGCTGGCCGATGACGATCTCCAGGCTCAGGTCTGCCCATGCTGCAGCAGCAGCAGAGGCTGCCTCTGCTGCAGCAGCAGCAGCAGCAGCTGCTGCTGCTGTATCGGACAGGGCTGGCTGAAGTGCAGTGTGCACAGCAGTCGAGGTGGTACCATTCCTACCTGCTGCCGCTGCTGCAGCACCAGCTGGGTTTGGTGGTGGTGGTGGTGCTGCTGCTGCTGCTGCTGCTGCTGCTGACGCCAAAGCCTGTGGAGTGTGGGGCCTGGAGGCGACGCGGGGGGGGCCCCCCACGGTGTCTGTATAGTGCCGGGGCACAGCAGCAACCTGAGGAAGCAGCAGAGAGGAGAAGTAAGAAAGCCGCAGCGCTACAAGTGGATGTCTATCTGGGCTGTCCCCGCTCGACGCAGGGGCCCCCCTGCTAGCAGAGGGTACAGGAGGGGCCCCCTCTCCCTTGGTCTTGGCTGTCAAATGCGTTCTTGCCACGTCCCCCGTTGCTGCTGCTGCTGCTGCTGTTGCTGCTGCTGCTGCTGTTCGTGCTGCACCTAGGTGCGCAGAGCGGAAAGCAGGGGGAGCAACGAGAGGAGTGATCGAGACTCCCTGATGAACGCCCCACTGCAGCTCCTCAGGCACCTTCACAAACCCTGCTGAAGTGCTGCTGCTGCTGCTGCTGTTGCTGCTGCTCCCGCTGCCGCTACTGCTGCTGCTGCTGCTGCTGCTGCTGCTGTGTCTGCGGCGTCGGAAGGAGCAGTACTCCCCCCGAGGCGAAGCAGCAAAAGAGCTCCTGGAATGATCAAACCCCTCAGCATATCCCCCCCAACCTGCTGCTGCTGCTGCTGCTGCTGCTGCTGCTGCTGTGGTTTCTTCTCTGTGGCAGCAGCGCGCGTTCAGACTCCCCCTGCATCTCAGCAGAGGGGCCCCTGTGCGTCTGAATCCCAAAGGGCTACTCCTGCTGCTGCGGCTGTAGTCGCTTTCA
The DNA here is from genome assembly GCF_000499745.2 of Eimeria mitis. Lineage (NCBI taxonomy): Eukaryota > Apicomplexa > Conoidasida > Eucoccidiorida > Eimeriidae > Eimeria > Eimeria mitis. The sequence goes on along the minus strand of NW_013570294.1, from coordinate 16,835 downwards.
CCGCCGCTGCTGCAGCTGTTGCTGCTGCTGCTGCTACTGCATCTGTACGTATGCAGCCTCTTGCCGTGCGAGCCTCGCTGTCTGTGTCTCCCCGAACCGCACGTTGTCCCTCCTGCTGCAGCAGCAATAGAAGCATCTGCAGCTGCAGCAGCATCAACAGCAGCAGCATCAGAACCTCTGCCTACTGCTGCCTCCCGCCAAGCCCCAAACAGCAGCAAGTGCGCCTGGTACTCCACTGGGCCCCCCCCAAAGGCCCCTCCAGTTGCTGCAGCGTTCAGAGCCTCCGTCAGCTCCTGCAGCGCCGGCACGACCCGCTGCGGAACGCCAAGGCTCCTGGTGCTCCTGCTGCATCTGCTGCTGTTGCTGCTGCTGCTGCTGCTGCTGCAGTTGAAAAGCTCGGCTGCTGCAGTATTGCTGCCAGGGACTGACGCAGCAGCAACAAACGAGGGCCCGTCCACCGCCTGACGAGAAGAAACCCATCGAGCTTCAGGAGCAGCACCGCACAGAAGCCTTGTTGCTGCTGTTGCTGCTGCTGCTGCCGTTGCCGCTGCTATTTCTGCGCCTGTCACTGCGCCGTATGTGCCCTGCGCATTCCCTAAAGCCTCTTCAGTTGCTGTTGACATATCCGGCTGCTGCTGCTGCACCTCCTGCTTCAGCAGCTGCTGTTGCTGCTGCTGTTGCCTCTGCTGCTGCTGGGCCAGGGAGAAGGTGTCAAAGGGGTCATCCAAAACTTCCCCTCCTAAGATGTTGCTGCACATATCCTCGTCGCTCCCTGTACACTGCAGAGCAGCAGCAGCAGCATGAGCAGCAGCAACAGCAGCAGCAGCATCTGCTGCTACTGCTGTTTCTACTGGTGGCACTTGCTCAGCATCAAGCTTCGGCTGCTTCCCGCCAGGCTTCAAGAAGCTCTTCCGCGTTCCCTTTCTCCCCGTCGCTGCGGCTGGTGCTGCTGCTGCTGGTGCTGTTGCTGCTGCTGCTGCTGCTGCTGCTGGTGAACCTGCTACTCTTATGGGGCATGTAACTTCTTCCGATGTGCCACTGTCAGGCGTGCTGCTGCACTGAGGAGAGAGGAACTTGCTGCTGCTGCATGCGCTGCCGGGGCCAGCAGCAATATCCAGCTGCTGCAACTGGTCCTTCTCTTGCTCCTCATCTGCTGCTGTTTCTATTGCTGCTGCTGCTGCTGGCGTCGCTCCTGCTGACGGAGCTGCAGCAGCAGCATTCGAGCCTCCCTCCTTGAGCACAAAACGTCTACCTCTGAGGACGCCCTTCCACCCTCCTGTTCTTCCTGCTGCTGCTGCTGCTGCTTCTGCTGCTGCTGCTGCTGCTGTTACCGTTCCTGCCCCTCCTGCCGTGGCTGCACCACGCCCTTTGCGTCCCCTTGCAGATGAAGCAGGGGCCTTTACTCCACTTGGCCAATCCGCAGCTTCCCTGTCTGCTGCTGCTGCTGTTGGTGTTTCTGTTGCTGCTGCTGTTTCTGCTGCGGCAGGCATCCTAGACGCTGCTGCAGCAGTTCTGCTGGCGAGATCCTCTTCGTCTTGTGCTTGTCTTTGCTCTCTAACGGACTCTTCAAATGCGCTGTCGCTGCTGCTGCTGCCTCTTCTGTTCCTCTTACTGCTGCTGCTGCTGCTGCTGCTGCTGCTGCACTTTCTGTCGTTTCTGCTGCTGTTTTTGTTGCCGGTGTTGCTGTTGTTTCTGCTGGTGTTGCTGTTGTTGCTGCTCTTGCTGCTGCTATTGCTGCTGTCGCTGCTGCTGCAGCGGTTTCTGCAGCTAGGGTTGCTGCCCGCTCTGTTATTTTTTGTTGTCGTTGTTCCTCCTTTTTTTGCCTCTGCACGACGTTTCGGCGTCGGCGTACTGATCGGTTTCTGCCTGTCTGGTGCTTCTGGCGTCCTGGTGTTGCTACTGTTGCATCTACTGCTGCTGCTGCTAGCTGCTGCTGCTCGTGCAGCACCGCCGTCTCCACTCAGCAGCTCTTTCAGTCCCTCAGAACCATTCTCCCCTGACCCCAAGCTGCTGTTAGCCGCAGGTGCGGTGTTGGATTTGCTGCTCCTGCTGCTGCTGCTGCTCCTGCTGCTGCTACAGCTGCTGCTACAGCTGCTGCTGCTGCAGATGCTGCTGCACCTGCTGCTGTTGTTGCAGCTGCTGCTGCACGTACCGAGACTGCCACTGCTAAAAAGCTGCGGAGGCGTGTTGGGAAGAGGAGAAGCAGCAGCTACCGACTCTAGAGAAAGCGAGGCTTCCTCTTCACTGGCAGCAGCAGCTGCTGCTGCAGCCGAAGCTTCTGCAACATGCATATCAGCAGCAGCAGCACCTGTTGCTTCTGCTGCTCCTTGATCCGCAGCAGCGGGTTGCCTAAACTGCTGCAAGCTCCTCCACACACGTCTAAGGGGCCCCTCGGGGGCCCCGGGGCCCCACGGTTCTGCTGCTGGGGCCCCTGAGTTTTTCGCCTCATAGAACTGTAGGGCCCACTGCCCCACAAACAGCACACTCTGTAGCACGTGCAAAGGTTGCTGCTGCTGCAGCTGCTGTTGTGACTGTGTCAACTGCGGCTGTTGCTGCTGCTGTGTCCGCATGTTTACTGATGATAGCCTTCCCGAGCCTAAGGCCCGAGGGGCCCCTCCTCTTCCTGCATCTGCTGCAGCAGCAGACGCAGCTGCTGCTGCTGCTGCTGCTGCTCCTGTAAACGGAGCAGCCGAAGGCACTGCGTTCAAGAGCACCCCTTCTGCAGGAGCGCACCCACCAGCCAGGGCCCCACAGCCGCTGCTGCTGGTGCTGCTGCTGCTGTTGCAGGTAGGGGAAAAGACAGAGACAGACAAATCAGAAACAAATAGAGACAAGATATGCGCAGAAGGCACGGGGGCCCACAGGAGACTGCAGGGCCCCCCTTTCCTAAAGACTTGCTCCGTGGAGATGGCAGCAGCAGCAGGAGCAGAAGCAGTCACACAAAACTCTCGTGCTAGCGCTGCTGCCTGTACGAGCGCTCCCTGGGGCCCCCCGCAGCTACTCACCTGCTGCTGCTGTTCGTGCTGCTGCGCTGTGTCTGCCGCACCCGCGTTCTCCTGAGAACCCTCAAAGGGGGCCCCGTCGGCCCCCCAAGAAGCTGCGGGGGGCCCGCCGGGGCCCCACGGCAGGCCGCAGTCCGGCAGCAGCAGCGGACAGAAGTTGCTGCTGCTGACGAAGTGAACAGCCACTGTTTTCACTGCTAAGCTGACGACAAACGAAGCACGAGGAGAAATGGCACCTGCTGCTGCTGTCACTGCTGCTGCTGCTGGTGCAGGTGCTGCCGGTGCCGCTGTGCTGCGTCCGAAGCATGCAGCTGCTGCGCTCCTGCTGTCAAAAGTTGGCGTGTATGCAGCACAAGGACCCTCACCACAAGCTGCAGCCGCGGCAGCAGGAGCAGCGGGACAACCACCGATAACATCTCCGCTATAGAGGTGCGGCGCAACCCCTTCCAGCTGCCGCTCCTGCTGCTGCTGCAACAGCTGCTGCTGCTGTGTTTGAGGACGTCTACACATGTGATGCGTTTCACATGCTGCTGTCTGCTGCTGCGTGTTTATCCGTGCTGCTGCTTCGTTCTCGACGGAAAAGCAATTGTTTTTGTGCTGTTGCCGCTGTTCCACCCCTGCCTGCAGCAGCAGCAGCTGTTGTTGATGCTGCTGCTGCTGCAGTTGCCTCCCCTTTTCCTTGGGCAGCTGCAGCTCTTCCTGGTTTTGCAACCTCCTTTGGAGCCGATGCTGCTGCCGCTGTCGCTCCTGCTGCTGCTGCAGCTGCTGCTGCGGTTGCTGTTGCAGCTGCTGCAGCTGCTGCAGCTCCTCCTCAACAGGAGGGAACGGCAGCACCTCTCCCCCAAGCGGGAGGTCCGACTCCTCCGGATCCTGGGATCCGATCCCCGACTCTATCCCAAACTCACTACCCCCTCTGTCAACCAGCGCGCAAAACGCAGCAGCGCGCCACCACCAGGGGGCCCCCTGGGGTGCTTCGCGAGGGTTTTCGCTCTCCTCAGCAGGGGCGGCCCATGGGGCCCCCTCACTTCTTGCGGGCCCTCCAAAGCTGCAACTGTCTCCACCCTCCTCTCCAAAAAACACTGAGCGGGGCACAGAGCCTGCTAGAGGGGGGCCCACAAGAGGGCCCCCCTCCTGCTGTACACGGGGGCCCCAAGCCCCAGTCGCCAAAATGCTACTGCCAGGAGTGAACATGCCAATGTTGTTGCTCCGTTTGCTGCTGCTGCTGCTGCTGCTGTTGCTATTGCTATTGCTGCTGCTGCTGCTGCTGCTAGTGCCAGCGACGCTCTGTTCTGGCGCTTCCGCTGCTGCTGCTGCGGATTCGCAACGCAACAGGGGGTCCTGCGAAGGCTCGCGTGGGCTCGTGTGGCAGCTCCTGCTGCTGCTGCTCCAGCTGCTGATTCGGCTCATGCTGCTGCTGCAGGTGATGCTGCTGGTTGCTGTCGATGACCCCGGCTGCAGCCCGAGGGCCTCCCCTATAAGGCGCAGGAGACGCAGGTGCTCCGGGCCCAGCAACACCAGCACTAAGGGGACAGAGAGACAAACGCCATAGTCAAAAAGAACTTCTGAGGATTCGCTGCTGCTGTTGGTGCTGTTGCTGCTGCTGCTAGCAAACATGCAGCGCGCCTCATTGAGGCAGCCGTCGCAGCTGCACCTGCCGGCGGTCCACTCGCCTGCTGCTGCTGCTGCTGCTGCTGTTTCTGCTGCTGCTGCGAGCGGTCCCCTCGAGTACGCTGCAGCAGTAGCGGGAGTACTAGCAGCAGCAGCAGCACTTGGCTGTCTGTGCAGGAGCGACACACACTCCCTCATGTGTGCCTCGGACTGCATGGCCGTTACAGAGCGGAGCCCCGTCTGCAAGGCGACCCTTCCAATGATCTGGGCAGCACCCTCCCTTGCTGCTGCTGCTGCTGCTGCTGCTGCTGTTGTTGCCGCCGTTCCTACTGCTTGGTCAGTGGCTGTCGCAGGCTGTTGCGGGGGGCCCCCCGTGGCACGAAGGGGCACCCGCCACCCATTAACGCTATTGGGGGCCCTGGTGGACAGCAGCAGCAGACCTGCTGCAGCAACCCAGCTATCTTCTCCTCTCGACCTAAACGCTGCAACAGGAAGAGGGGGCAGCAAAGACACCTGAAAGCCCCCCAGCTGCAGCTGCGCGCCGCCTTCAAACGAGTCGCACCCACGGAGGCCCTCCAAATGCAAACGCACTGCCCAAAGCGATCGTGGGTGGCACCCCGCAGCTTTCCCTGGGGGCCCCCCTGGGGCCCCCCCCCCTGGGGGCCCCTCTGCTGTCCAGGGGGAACCTGCGAGAGAGTGAGCACCTGAAGACCAGGGGTCCCCTCCTGACCCGTGTTGCTGCAACTGTCGCCGCCGGCTGTGTTGGGGCTTCCTGTTATAAGGAGGACTCAACGCAGTTCGTGGGGCCCCGTTGTAGCCACAGGGTACAGCCTCTGGTATGTGGTCTGCTGCTGCTGTTGCTTCTGCATCGTTACTCTTGTCCGGTTGTCCTCCGTCACCTGTCTCGAGGTCCCAGGAGGAGTTGCAGCGCCTCACTGCAGCGGCAGGGCCCACGTCAGGGGCCCCTGGCGATGGTGTCTGCAGGGGTCCGTGGGTGGGACACTGGGGGTCCTCCTCTGCGTATATGCAGATGGTGATGAGCTCTACAGAGAGGTCTACTGCCCCTGCTGCGCTGTGCAGTGCACGACGCAGCAGCGCCAGCAGAGACTCCATGCCATACAGGGTACTCTCTGCAACGGGGGGCCCCTCCACAGGGGCCCAAGGCGTTCCCGATGGGGGCCCCCAGTCGCCGGCAGCATGAGCTTCTCTGGACGCTTCCGAAGAGAACAAAGATGAGGGGGCCTCAGACAGAGCAGGAATCTCCTCTCTAGTGAACGTACGATGCATGCCCTGAGCCAGCGACGACCCGTCCGTGCCGGCACCTCCACCTGCTGCTGCTGCTGCGGCGGCGGCGGTTGCTGCTCCTGCAGCAGCAGCAGATGCTGACCCGTGCTTCGTGTCCGCAAGACCCTTGACTGCGCAAGAGGTGAGCCCCCTAGCGGCCCTCCTTGCTATCGACTGCAAACTCCCCCGTTTCATTGCTGCTTTAGCAGGTGCCTCCCAATGCAGAGGGCCCCCTTGGGGGCCCCCGGGAGGGTAGTGGTGGGGGTGCTGTGGCTGCATCGGAGGTGTTTCGTCAGCGACAGCTGCTGCCGAAGCAGCAGCTGCAGCAACAGCATTTGCTGCTGGCGCTTCGGGTGGCAGGAACCCCTGTACTGTACCGTCTACGGGCCCCTGTAGGGGGCCCTGTATACGTATCAGAAGTGTAGGTCTTGATATGCGGAGGGTGAGGGGCAGCTTGAGGGTAATAGAGCCAACGTGGCAGCTGACAACGGAGAGACATCCCCAACCTGCTGCATGCAGCGCATCTGTAAGGGGTTTCGTTTCTATATCAACAGAAAGGAGACAAACCTCCCCCCCACCTACTGCAACCTCTAGCTGCTGCTTGCTCAGCCGCTTAACAACTGAACCCAACACCACACGACGCAGAGAAGCAGCAGCAGCATTCCGCAGCGTGCGCTGCAGCACCTGCAGCAAACGGCCCCATAGAGAAGAATCCAACATCTTCTTCCTCAGGAGCCCCCCGGGGCCCCGCCTCTCACCCCGAAAACAGAGGCTCTAGCAGCCCCTACAGATCGCAACAGAAGAAGTTCAAGGATACATGGAATGCCTGCCCACCCATCGTGCTGCTCCAGCAGCTGCTGCTGCTGTTCCTCCTGCTGGTGTTGCTGCTGGTAGTGGTTGTGCTGCTGTTCTTGCTGCAACAGCAGCAGCTACTGCTTCTGGGGAAGCGATAAAAATCAAGGGCTGTCCCTGAGGATCCGCAGCGAGCGGGGCGGTTTCTGGCAGCGTTAGGCCAACAGCAAATAATTGCAGATTCGATTGAATGTGCCCCTGTGATGAACTAGAGCGGAAGAGGAAAAACGCCAAAACGCCGAAGAAGGCAAAAGAAGAGTGTGTTGCTGCTGCTACTGTTGTTGGTGGCTTGCAGCCGCTGCTCTAGACCGGTGCTCCAGGAGCCTGCACGCTCTAAAGGCGTGGGCTTGCCAGCAGGGTGTACCTGCGCAGCAGCAGCAGCAAGAGTTGCTGCAGCGAGAGTTGCTGCAGTGGGAGTTGCTGCAGCAGCAGCCTTTGGCTGCAGGGCAGGCTCGCACGGAGCTGTGCTCCTCGTCTCTTCTGTCTCCTCCTGCGATGGTAGGGGACAGGAAAGCTGTCTCTTGAGCAGCAGCTGCTGCAGCTGCTCCTGCTGCTGCTGGTCTCAGCGAGGGGGGTTGAAAACAAGACCTTAGGAAGCAGCAGAAGAACTTCAGGGGTTTAGGATTTAGGGTTTAGCGTTTAGATTTTAGTAGTCAGATAATGCAATAAAAACACAAAGGTGCTGGTACACCCCAAACCACCACCCGCCTGCCTCAGCGGCGGCCGCTGCTGCTAGGCCGCCGCTTCTGTTGCTGCTGTTGCTGCGGCGGGGCATAAGGAGTTCCTTTTTGCCTTTCGTTCCGTTACTCTTTTTCCTTTTTATTTTATTAGTTTTTGCTTTTGTGTTTTCTTCTATTTCGCCGTCAGCACTTGTTCCAGAGCCCAGATTTAGGAAAAACAAAGCACACACACGCGCTCCCGGGCACTACAACAGACCACTGTGTCAGTGAGTTGAATGGCTACAAGGGTGGTCTTCGGCCCCTCTGTCTTTGTTTATGTTTGCTCGTGTTGTGTTTACGTTTCCTCTGTATCAAAATAGAAATACAATTCTTATTTAACTCTAATTCAGCAGCTAACATAACCCTTCTGCTCCCCCCCGCAACAACCCCTCACACCAGCCGCCTGCTCGCCTGTGGCTTGGTATGGCGGCGGGCATGGCACCAATGGCGTTGGTTATCGTAATTGTTTGCTTTTGTAAGTGTAGTGTATGTAATCGGAAATTTCAAAACAAAATAAAGCTATTATATCCACTAAAACAATGAAAACAATAAAGACAACAAACAGGAACAGCGCGCCCCGGGCTACGACGGACCGCCCAGCCGCTTCGATGCTGGCGCTCGCCGGGGCTCCCTGATGCATGCGGTTTTGTTTTCCGTTTGTATTTCCGTGATTACTATGAATATATAGTTGAAACAGATCATTTAACTTGTCAATGTATTCCGAATCATCTCGAGGGAGCAGACAGAGCAGAAGGGGGGGCAGATCACGCCAGGCCAGGGTCACTCACTGGCTTCTGTCTTGCTCCTAAACGCCAAACTCTCCCTTTAAACCCTAAACTCTACTTTTCAATCCCAAGCCCGAATTGAGAAACTCAAACCCCAATTATAATGTCTAGGCCCTAAATCTTCGACGCTGAACCCCCGCGGACTGGACGTGTGTTTGTCTGTTTCCTCGCGTTTTTCTTGTTGGTTGTCATTATTATTATTATTATCGTCATTATAACTATAGTATTGTATCTCAACAGTTCACCAAGGCGCCTATGGTGCAAACGACACCTCTATCATATGGATGCAGCTGCTTATATGCAGTATATTAAGATACTGCATCATAGGAACAAACAGTAAACAATCACAAGCCGCCATTTGTGTAGCAGTGTGTGTGTAGAATATCTAATCACTGCCTCGGGAGTTATTTTGAATTCTTTCCTTTGAATAGTACGATGCTTCTTTTCTCTAAGTAGCGGCAGTTTTATAAAACCCAAACCCCGTCTGATGCGCCTCCAACTTACCACAGTCGGTGGGGCGGACGGGAGCTCCGGGGCCCCTGGGGGCCTCGGAGGCCCCAGAGCCTCCCGTGCCTTCTATAGGGAGTTACTGGTTCAGTGCACTTCTGTTCTGGAGGCGCTAATGAAGGACCCAAGAAGTGTCCATGCCGTGTGCGAGGAGACGCTAGGGTGAGGCTGCTGCAGCAGTAGCTGCTGCAGCTGTGAGGGTGCAGCAACAGCAGCTGTTTTGGGGCCGATGCAGCAGCAAGGAGAAAAGACCCGTGACAGAGACGCAGCAAGATTAATCAAATTGCGAGTTTTACCCTATGTATAGACGCGCCGACCTCGCCTATAAGTTGGCTTTTAGGTTACAGTTGCATCAGCAACTTGTTGCTCTTGCTGCTGCATCTTGCAGAAAGGCAGCGGAACGTTCTCCACGCTGTTTTAGACGCCATCACTCGCAACTAGCCAACTAGCCATGAGTAGCCACAGCGAATCACAGGCTTCACGGCTAGCCAGGCACAGCCCCATACAGTTGTAGCCGCACACACCGCACACATCTATCCGCAGCTAGCTACATGCTAACGGTGGCTAGCCACAACTAGCCGCAGCAATCCACAGTTGCTTACAGCTACCCACAGAAAGCCACGGCTAGCACACACCTAACAGCTAGCCATACCTAGCAACGATACACCCACTTTACAGTTTTGGAGGAAGGTGATGAAGCGTAAGAATAGACTGCAATGTACAAACTGAGCTATGCGGTGTCATGTATTGTTGTGTCTTAGCTGGGCAATTATCATCCATACTGCGTTTGCCGTATTGATTGATATAGTATAATGGGTTCACCCCGCATGTATGCTTGGGTGCATGGGGTGTCTGTATCTACGCTTCTTTGTTTGGAGCTGCGCCTGAGCTGCTGCTGCTGGTGCTGCTGCTGCTGCTGCTGCTGCAGCGGGGCATCGAGCCCGTTCTCCCCTCTCGCGTATCAGGTGGCAGACCGGACGGTCTGCGAGCAGCACCTGCTGCTGCCACTAGTTGACGAGTTCGTGCTGCAGCAGCGTGCTGGCTGCAGCACCAGCAGCAGCAGAAACAAAGAAGACAAGCTCCGCCTTGCCGTGCTACTCTACGTCGCTATCTTTCTCCTCCCGGAGATCGGCCCCGAGTGCTTTCAGCGATTTCTCCTTGTTAGTGCAGCATTTGGATTAAGAACAAGAAAGCAAAAAGACAAACCTATAGAAACAAGCAGTAAAAATAGGAGACAGGAGACATATAGAATGCCTGCTGCAGGCACTGTAGCATAAACGACGCAGGATGAGGGACAGAGGCAGAGAGAGACAGGGAGACAAAAAAGGCAGACACTGAAGCATAGATTCACGAGAAAGAGAAGAAACAGAGATAACAGAGACACACACTGACAAAGAGACAAAAGAAGACGGAGACACGGACACAGGCAGAGGGAAGCCGAGACGCAAACAAGAACTCACAGCGAGAGACAGAGACAGTGAGAACAACAGAGCCAGATATATATAAGGATTACCTGTTGGTGTGTGTGTGTACCGGTTTAGGCCTCCATCAGCCCTTCCACAGCTTTATCTCTCTTAGAATTCCTCTCCGCTGGAGACTGTCTCCGCGAGCGTATCCTCCCCAAGTGGCAATCTGTCTATGCAAGCGAATACCTCGAGGAGACAATTTTACGCAACATCAACAACGCCACGCAGGCACTGGCTCCTCTCCTACAAGCCCTCAGAAAACACGCAACAGGGGGTCCTCAGGAGCCCCCCACGGTGGAGCAGCAGGAGCCCATGAAAGGGACCCCCATGCCGCCCCCCAAGCGGGCCCCCATGGGTGCTCGCTCAGTACTTGGCGGCACGAAGGCGGAGGGTCTAAGACAGATTCGAGCGAGCTGTGTGGGATTCCCACGGGCCCCAAAGAGCAGGAAAGGGCTCCAGGTCGTTCTGTGCGCAGACGGGAAGGAGGAGGGGGCCCCTGGATGGGGTGGGGCCCGCGTCCCCCAAGGGTCTCCTTCGCGGAGACACACAACCCCGGCGGACTGGAGGGGTCCCTTCGGGGGCTCTCATAAAGCGAGAGAGGAGACAACAAAAGGAGAAGCCACGGCATGTATTCCTTTCAACCATACGCAGCAGTTGCTTCAGGCACCGGAGGCGGGGGAACAGGCAAGCCCTGAGGATCAACGAGGAGCAAGTGAAAAAGGAGACGGTGAATGGGAAGAGAATAAGCAAGAAGACAGTCAGAGAAGTGACTGTCACAGCAGAGACCGCGTAGGGGGAGGTGATGGGGCGGGAAACAGTGAGGGAGGGGACAGCGGGGGAACTGGTGACGATGGAAAGAATGACGAGTCGGTGGAGCCCCTAGAGACAGCTGCTGCCGCACTGGAGAGCCAATCTAAGTCGTCGTTGGAGGCGCAGACGCGGGTCATCATCATCGTCCCCCAAAAGGAGAAAGATGAAAAGCAAGACGCACCTGCTGCAAAGGGAAACACACTGCAAGACCATTGTCGCCAGCGGCAGCAGCAACAGCATATGCTGCCGCAGCAGCAGGCGGCGATATGCTCCAGCAACGGTGTAGCACAGCAACGAAAGCTGAGAATCACAGGTGCTACGGTGTGCAGTGTCGGAGACAGCAGTGTATTTGCCTGCTCCGTAGATTGAAGTAGAAAGGAACGAAAAAGCTAACGGTTTGTCTTTGTCTCGTTTTTTCTCCTTTTGCTGCAGTGCCTGTTCCGTTCACCCTCCGTACTGCTTCTAGGCCCACCAACCTCTCTGCATTAACTCTGTTGGCTGAGAAACGCTTTAAAGAGACATTTACTTTCAAACGTTAGTCGAGTGCTACTGCTCTTGCTGCAGCTCGCGCTTTTCCCCTTGTGCCCTTCTTGCCTTTTGCAGACGATGCGCCAGAGCTGATGTTCTCTTTAATCCCTGTCTCTGTTTCTGGTTGGTCACGTGTCTGCTTCCTTTGCTATGTGTACAGCTGAGCTGTCTGTGTAGATATATTTATCGCGAGTTGCCCGTACACTTGAGGTGTCTGCTGATCTCTACAGCTCTTCTCGCCTCCTCTTCTCCGCCTCTCCTCTCTCCCCCTCCTGTTGTGCGCGAAACTGCAGCTTCCATCTGGAGAGCTGAAAGGATGTTTCTGCGGCTGCAGGTGCGCCCTCAAAGCTTCTTGACGTGCTTAACTGCCTTACCATTCTTAAACTCTAAACCCATAATAGCAACCACTCCAGAAATCCAGCAAAGGCTCTTTCCCATTGCTTGCACACCCGCTCATTCGGAGCAAACCCTATGCTCCAAACAAACGAGACCCTAGGCCGTAAACCCTAAACCCTAGACCCTAAACATTTAGGAGTGCTTAGGAGTACTTTACTGGAGCGCAAATCCCACCTGAACCCGCCAGGTCACTTGTTAGGGTTTGTTGCAGGGCAAAGGTAGTCAGAGCAAACAGGACCCTCTGTTTGATCCTGCGGGTGCGAGGATTTTTGACACTCTGAGGGATTTGCAGAGAAACGAAATTAGAGAACATCTCAAGAAACATGTCGCACTAAGAAGAGCAACCGCTCGCATCTCCAGGTGCTGATGCCGCTGCTTCTATTTCTGCTGCTGCTGGAGCTGCTTCTGGTGCTGCGTGGTGTAGTTGCTGCTGTTGCTGGTGTTGTTGCTGCTTCGGTTGCTTCGGGTGTTGTGCAACGTTGTTGTTGCTGCTGTGGATACTGCTCCCCGTAATGTCGTTGCTTGTGCTGCATAAGGAATGCACTGCAGCGTTTTTGGGCTTATTCAGGTATCGGGCTCTACGCAGGGCCCTGGCGGCGAGAAGGGATCGAGCGTCAGCAGCAGCAGCAGCAAGAGAGCAGCAAACAATTCCGAAGGAGCTGAACATGTGCTGCTTCGAAACAAAGCGACACTTTCCGCGGCTTCCAGCAGAACGCCGCAGCAGGAGAGCACTGCTCCAGGCTCGGAAGCGACAGGTGCTGTTGCAGCTGCTGCAGTTGTAGAAGGGCGATACTGCTTTGTCCCTTGCTTCCTGCTGCATGCTACCTGCATGAACCATCGTCAGCTGCTCCATGCAGCAGGCGGCCGGTGCTGCTCTAGCATGTTTTGCAGCATTTGCTGCAGCATGCAGCAGGGAGCTAGTTCTGTGTACAAGTGCACTGAGAGGGTACCCACAAGTTTATGTTTATTTTATTGTGTCTTCCCTTTTGTCTTGTGTTGAAACGAAAGCTGTCTTCCGTCCCTTTTTTCTCTTGTGCTGCAACAAAAGCTGCTAGAGAGCAACAGACGGCGGGCAGAAACAATACGCAAAGAGAAACACGAACGCCGCAGAATCCTTGCCAAGTGGGAGCAGAAAATGATCATGCTTCTGTTCTTGCTGTTGCTGCTGCTGGTGCACATGCTGTTGTAGTTCTTGCTGCCGCTGTCGTCGCAGTTGTTCCTGTTCTTGCTCTCGTTCTTGTTCTTATTGCTGTTGTTGCCGACGGATCTAATTTTTGCATGCTCTGGTTGTTTTGGTTTTCTTGCAGCTACTGCTATTGCTGCACGTGCCTTGCTTCTGCACCTCCAGTTGCATATCGTGCTGCTGTTTTTTCTACATTCATTCCCTTCTGTGCTGCAGCGACTGTTGCTAGTGCAGGCTGCAGCTTCTTATGCTGCAGAACCCGCATCACTTGCTGTTGCTTTTACTTCTTTTGATCAATTCCCATTTTTCACGACTGGTAAGCCTGCTGGTTCTGCTGCTGCTGCTACTGCAGGTTGTCTGTGGATTCTGCACTGAAGAAGAAGGTTGCAGCCTCTCAACATCGCGAATTGTCTCGTGCTGCTTCTGTCGTTGCTGCCATAAAGAGAACAGCAGCCTTGCTGGTTCAGAAGGACCCAACAACTTCTGGCAGCAACAGTAGCAGCAACGGGTGGAGAGAGGCTGGCTTCCTTAGCTCCATGTCTCTTGTGGAGACTCGCACCCGCGCTGTGATAATGAAAGTCTGTTGAACAACAACGGCGTAGAGCTTCGTTGCATCTGCTGTTTCTACTGTTGTTGTTGCTGCTGCAGCTGCGTCTATGCCACAGCAGGCTTACGAACTGGAGACAGGTGCTGCTGCTGTCCCTTTGTGTCCGTTTTCGTTGCTGCGTCCTGCAGAAGAGAGCAGCGGAGACACTCAAACGGAAGTGTATGCAAATACAAGCGGAAAAAGAAAGCCAGAGACTGAAGTTGCAACGAGCAGCAGAAGTTGTGGAAAGGTGTGACGCATATCCAGAGCAAAACACAAGGAGCAATGAAGCTGTGCTGCTGCAGCTGCTACTGGTTTTGCGACAGTTGCTGCTACTGCTTTCGTTGCTGCGAATGCTGCTGCTTCTGGTAGCTCGACTGTTACTGCTAGTTAATGTCGGACAATCTGCAACGGCAACTCTGGCTACTGTTTCCACTGCAGCTCTTGCAACAGTTGCTGCTCCTACTATTGCAGCTCTTGCTACAGTTGCTGCTCCTAGTATTGAGTGAATGCACTCAAGTCACTAAACGCAGTTGCTAGACGACCCCCACTGTACAGTGCATGCACCAGCCGCAGGATCGGTACGTGAAAACAAGGCAGTAGCAGCAACAGCAGGAGTTCAGTTCAGTTGGTATGCTGGTGTTCCAGGGCCAAGGCTGAGCTCCAAGCAGCAGCACAGCTGTACAGAGAGAGACGCATTGAAGATGCACGCAATGCCAAAGAAGCAGAGATACGTGCAGCAGGCGCCGCAGCACTACGAGCGTCAAAATGGGTCAGCAGAAAACCACCACAACGCAGAATCAGCAGCAGCGGCAGCAGCAGTGAGCGTAGCAGGAGGGGCAGCAGCAGCAGGAAGGGCCGTAAACACCATGAAACAGCACAAGCCAAAGTATCAACAGCGTAAGTACCAGCAGCAGTGCCTTGTGTGTCTGCTCAGTTGTTAGAGAAAAAGACGAAGCAGATAAGGAGACAGGAGGCTCTGAAGCAGGTGAGTGGGCTACTGCTGCAGCAGTGTACTTGCTGATGTCTCTGCGGATACAGTAGACATCGAAAGGTGTGCTGCATGGGTGTTGTATCTGGTAGGAACAAATAGAAAGACAAATAAGCCATGAATATAAACAGGGCAACAAAAGCTCGGCTGAACAAGCAGGTATAGAGCTGCTCGATATATATATATATATATATATATATATATATATATATATATATATATATATATATATATATATATATATAATGCACATATATGCCCAGTTATCCATACACAAATACGCGAATCCTGCTAAGCATATTTACGTGTATTACATATATAAGTTTGTAATCGCTAGGTAGCTAGCCGATTAGCCACCTCATCGGCTAACCAACTAGCTACCTAGCGGGATCGCTACCTCGCCAGCTAGCAGACTAGGACGTCTGCGTATCGCGAAGGCCTTGTGCATATATGTTCACGCATCCATGCATGCATGCGTGCAAGCACTCTTACCCACAAGCATGCATGGATGAGTGCATGCGTTTGAGAAGTTTCCATGTACAGTGGGACGGAACCGCGATGCTGCTGCTGCTGGTGTTGCTACTGTCTTTGCTGCAGTACGGCAGCAACTTGTGCGGGGATTGGAGAGGCTCGCCCTGGCCAGGCAGCAGCAGCGCCTTGAAGCAGAAGTCCGCTGCAACAGAGACACATAAGAGTAGAGATGAAAGAAATAGCAAACACATACACAGAGCCACACAGAGAAAGAAAAAAAAGACAGACAGAGACGCAGCCACAAAGGGGTGAACGGCTTCAATGGCAGAAGTAACAACTGTCGCTGCAATAGCTCGTGACGGAGACAGAGAGAGAATCAACAAGGGAATTGCCTTCCGCTGCTCTTCTGCTGCAGGCTGCAGCACTGCAGGTTCGACGAAGAGAAAAAGAGCAGCGCGAGGCGCTTAAAACAGCAGCAGCAACTGCCAGGGATAAACGACTCCGTGCCCTGGATGCAGCAGCAGCAGCAGCGAGGCAAGCAAAGGAAAAAGAAACGGTACGGCAACAGCTTGGTGTGTAGGGTTTAGATATTAGGGTTTCGGTTTACCACCTGCTTGCGAAGGGTTTCTCTCTTTCAGGAGGTCGAGACCCAGCGCAAGCGATTAGCTGCAGCCGCAATAAGGCAGCACGAGCTGGAGCGGATCCCAAGGTGCGGGGGACTCAGCACTCCTGCGTCGCTCTGATGGCATGCGGAGTGACAGAAGCAGAGGGTCTGCTTCCTCAACTGTTGTTTCTACAGCAGCAGCCGCAGGAGAAAGTCCTGCCGCAACAGCGGCAATACAAGCAGGGCTGGTATCGGCGGATAAGGAGCAGCAGGAAGCACAGCCCTACAGGCGGCAAGAGCATGGCTGTAGCGAGTGCTGTTCGTATGTAATGGAGCCCTTATGATCTTCGGTGGCGGTCGCTTTTTTTGTTTGGATGCAGGACGCATGGGGCGATGCCCTGGAGGAATTTAGCGAAGGCGCTCTAGGCCACTGCAGCAATCGCCAGGTCTATCAACAACAGGAACAGCAGCGTTAGGAACAGGCACTGTACCCGAAGCGCCGGCAGCGGCCGTAGGGGAAGCCTAAATTTTTCTCGCAGCACGAGCTGAACCATGCGTTGTCGTGGTTGCTGGATCCCCCACTCTTGGCACTGTTCCAAAAATTCCAGCAAGCAAGCAAAAACGGGCATATGCAATGTGCGACGTTCCTGCAAAGTGTTAGCAGGATCTGATCAACGTGAGAATTTCTTCCCAAAACTTCAAATGCCTCGTCATGGCCAATTACATGCGCGGTGGTGTGCATGAGGTGAATGAGCACACTGGTTTCACAACAGTGCATTATTATAAAGTTGGCCAAATTCCGATTTTATGGGATATTTTTTCAAGTTGGATTCACACTAGTAGCACTAGGATGCGGCCAATTTCCATAAAGGCCATAAGGCGCGTGCCTGGTACCACAACAGTAGATTATGATAAAGTTGGCCAAATTCCAATTTTATGGGATATTTTATCAATTTGGATTCACACTAGTAGCACTAGGATGGGGGGAATTTCCATTAGGGCCATAAGGCGCGCGCCTTCTCAAGGTGTTCAAAAGCCTCGTC
>NW_013570293.1:8615-9488 GCF_000499745.2 Eimeria mitis | reverse complement strand
CGTGCAAACGCAACGCCAACGACGGCTACTGCATAGGCGCCCACATGAAGTGCACAACCCTTCAATGCGCGCGGATGCGCCTCAGCCACGCCTCGCCAAATACTGCGCAAGCTTCGCTTAGCTACGAGAGCTGATTTCAACCAGAGCAGGCGATCGAATCCCAAGCTTGATACCTTCTGCAGGAGAATGCAGCTGGCTCCATGTCAAATGCAGCTCGCTGCACACAGTTCCCCTGAAGAATCGGTTCAAGGACACTGCATGTAGCCAGCTGCAGCTGGGTGGGGTACAGCTAATAATCAGTGATGTCGAGCGCGGTATACTACGGAGTTGGACCAAGGTTACCGCTACCAGATCAAATCGAAGGGAATACCAGTGACACATTCATGAACTACACATACTGCGAACGCATAACAGCTCAAATACTCAGGCCGAAACAGCACACGCCGCCTGCGTTACGGGTTCGGCCTTGTTTGCTGCTACCCAGCAGGTACATAATGAGCTAGGGCTCCCGGATTCTTCTGTCCAAGCGCCACGAATATATCAACAGTTCTCGTTCGTCGCGCAGTCGCTGGCTACTGGCCCTTACGTCTCCGCCAAACAATCCCCAGCCTGCATAACCGGGCTGACGTTCCTTACTACTGATCGCCTGACGCAAACAACCTCGTAGTCGCTGCTGTTTCCAACCACTTTGCCGCGCTGCACATTTGCTGCCGCACGAATTCACCGAGGTCGTTTGTAGTGGCGAGCCTAGTCTCTGAAAACTATATTTGCACTGCCTCTACTTAGGATATACCAAAGAAAAACACGGTTGAAGCAGAACAAGCTAAATCGTCTCCTCGTACCATATCCGTCAAACCTCAGCGACCTCAGCGT
>NW_013570293.1:8178-8515 GCF_000499745.2 Eimeria mitis | reverse complement strand
ATATATATATATATATATATATATATATATATATATATATATATATATATATATATATATATATATGGCAGCCAAAACACAGCAGCGCTCTGAGCAAACCAGGCATACTTTCTGGCCGACGGAGGGCGAATTTACAACCGTAGATACGGATTCGTCACACCGCAGCCCCACACGCCCACAGACAAACTGCACAACCCCATGCATCTCAACTAATTGTCCACCAGATATTGGGTACACTCCTATTGGCTGACGGAGTTCACTTCAACCAGGGCGAGCAGTCGAAGTCCACGCCTCATGCGAGCTGCAAGACGATGCATTCGGGTGCATGATGTGGCCG
>NW_013570293.1:6159-7992 GCF_000499745.2 Eimeria mitis | reverse complement strand
ATCACGCCAAAACAGAAACACCCAGCTGCGCTAGGGGATCCGCTTTGTTCCATCTAATTGCTGCAAAATGAGCTACGGATCCCGCGTCCTTCGGTTAAAACCGCCATGAATACTTTCAGCAGCTCTCGTTCTTCGCGCAGTCGGCCGTTGATCATCCTGCGGTACTACCGCTCCCCGCCCAACAGCTAACACACTACATAACCAGGCTAACCGTCAATACTATTAACCATTTGACACAAACCACCGAATAGTCGCTGGTGCCTCTTACAACGTACTTCGGTGCACATATGCTGAAGCCACAATTTGCGGCGATTGCCTTACTGCCACACCCGGCATCCCAAGCGCATATCGAGCCGCATAACACCTTCAACCTGTAGATACGTGACGATAATGCGGTCGAGGCAGAAGGTACCGCCTCCTCTGCACCTCGCAACGTAAGCAAAACGCCCTTCCTAAATTGCCAAATGAATCCATCAATGCAATCAGGCATCCTTGAAAGTAGCAGTACCTATAGCGGCGCATATGTGTTCCCTTCTAAAACTATACTTTCTGGGCAAAGCAGCGCACGATCGCAGCGTCAGACTTGGCTTGCCGCACCGCAGCTGCAGGCAGCCGCATGCAAACTGCACAACCCCACGATGCTCACACGAGTGCTGCAGCTGGGGTTTCGCGAAACATTGAGTATACTCCTATTGCTGGACAGAACGGCTTTCCAACAGGGGGCGCGAACGAAGCAAGAGCTGGACAACACGTTTGGCTGCATGCGGTGTCCTTGTCGACTCCCTGTCTGCGGGTAGACAAACAACTGTCAAGAACGTCGACAACAAGGACTATTTACCATTCCCATGGAGCCAGGGATGGAAGCAGGCAGTGCTGCACCGTACCTAGTACTGCGTTTCGTGTGTACAATCGCACCGATTCGCTGATACTGTTTGTAATTGCAGACGTGCCTCGCAAACGGCTTGGGAACACCTTCAACCAGCAAGTAAAAGATAGGAGGGCGGCTGAAGCAAAACGCGACCATACGTCTTCTCACACTGTAACTCCACACACTTGCAAGCATGCGCATATCTACCCATGCCTTCTCCCATACCGCCTGAACGATAAAGCAATACTCACGACGGTGAGGAGCATATACGTTTGCCTCAAACGGCAAACGCGCCAGACGAAAGAGCAGACAAACCCAATGCCAGCAAAAGGTTTTGGCACACCCAAGCTGCATGAACTCAAGATTCCCACACATGCACCCAAACGACCATGCAGACAGATACTCCGCAAACGACTATCAGCTGGCAAGGCTTCTTCATCCAGGGTAAAGGAAAGGAAGCCAAGGCTGATAACAACTACTGATAACGACTGCAGAGCGATGCGTGTGGCTGTATGCGTTGCCCTTGTCGGGTCGTGTCTCGTTGGGAAGCCGACGAACTTCGGAAATAGTCAAGACCAGGAAGATAGAAACCTCAAGCGGACCCAGGTAGGCTAGCTCGAATGAATCAAAATGGAAGGTTCATGAGCTGCATCTGTTATCAACGCACAACAGGCCAACGATTCTTGCCAAAGCGTGGTGCCCCACCCGCATCACCGGACGACGAAGACGGTATATCATTAGCATTGAAGCAGGGACGGCAGTAGGGAGTGCTGCCCCCCATCCAGTACTGCGCTTTGCATTTACGTTCGCACCATTTCACTGATATCCTTTGTAATGTCAGACGCTGCCTAACAAACGGCGCCGGAACAGCTTCACCCAATACATACACAAACCGACGGCGGCTGAAGCAAAACGCGACCATACGTCTTCTCACACTGCAACTCCACACACTTGCAAGCATGCGC